>NC_072777.1:22961185-23225418 GCF_022539595.1 Amphiprion ocellaris | reverse complement strand
CACTGAATTAGAGTCTGTTTTAATGAGACTGAGTTAAGATGTGTAGCTCTGTTATTAAATAGGAAATTATTTCTCAGAATTCACAGAGGAAAGTCTGAAATGTTTGCTAGGTTAGCGTCCCACATGTTCTTTGGCTCAGCTAAAGCTAACTCTCTCCAACTTCTGGATCTCTTGAGTTGCTTGTTAAAATATCTTGCTAGAGGTGCTGAAGCTTAGAAAGTCTGAGATGTTTGTTCAAAATAAGCTCATTCTCAAGTCTTATCTGAACTGTCCTCTTTTCTGTTAACTTTCCCTAAACTTAGGAGTTAATGACAGAGCAGCACATCCAGACTCAGTCTCATTTATGTAGAGATTAAACTTCAGTGTCATTCATTGATGTTAAAGTGCAGTTTTTCAAATGTTTGTTGCACATGCTCCCGACCAAACCAGTCCAGGTGGAAGACGATGTGAAGAGAAAGCTCCAGAGGATGAATATCACACATTTACGTTGGAAATAAATTTCCTTTAATTAGACATTGTCATGCAAAAGTTGGATTTCCCTTTAATGATGTTCAAATCCTTGTTGATTGTTTTGTTGATGTTGGTTTCTAAATGTTTTTGACACTCGGCCCCAAAGATTAAAACCTTTTACAGCTCACAAGCTGCAACAATTCACACATTATCAACTATCTTTCTGACTAAACTAAGATAAAAAGTGAAAAACTGCCTTATTCCTGCATTATGAATGTAAATCTTTTTGGTTTTTATGACAGTAAACTGAATATATTTGGGTTTGACATTTTGTAAACCAAAACAAGAAATGAATTAGTGGAGAAAACAATCAACAGATTAATGGACAAAGAAAATGTGTTTTCCAACATATATGGCTGAATTACTCCAACATTACAAGATACATACAATTTGAATTCAATTTTATTTCTACAACACCAATTACAGGTCAAATTGTCTCAAGACGCTTTATTTTTATATTGTTTTGTCATATTTAAAATATGACAAACTAAGAAATTTAAACCTCTTGATTAATCCAATTTATTATTTGGTTTTTAAGAGACTAATGGACAATTAAAATAAATTTCTCCACTAAAACTAATAAACATGAGGTCAAATAGAAGGAAGAGTTTTAAATACTGCAGTCCCACGACGACAAGAATAAAGTTTGTCAACAAAAACTAAATCTGCTGGTAGATTCCATTAAAGTCCTAATAAAGGATAATAAAGTGTGATACTAAAGGTTTGTGGTGCTAAAAATGTCCAAGTAAAGATATGAAGTTGAACATCTGGATGGAGGTTGATAAAAGTTGACCTCCCTTCATTTCTCTGGAGCCGACTCCATGTATTTTATGGATGGTGGTTAAGGACCTGCTCTTCTAGTCATCTTCCTTCTCGTCACTGTAAAAAGTCAGTCCATCCTGGCCGACTTCAACACCTCTTCATGACAACTTGTTCTGCCTCGGACCTCGTGGAAACTCCAGAAACTCGGGAAAACCTGTGGAGACTCGAAGAACTCGTGGCGACTCGAAGAACTCGTCAGGCGGGGGTAGGTGTGGTGGGTGGTGGGGGGAGGTGGGGGACTAGAGGGGGGAGGCCACCACCCACCGTCCCGCCTACTCTCCGCCCTGACTCCACCCAGACTCCGCCTTGGCTCTGCCCATGTGGTCACTTCAGGAACTACGATGCCAAAGGGAGGACGAATTTATTTCTTTTCATCTGATCTGTAGCTCAGTGAGTTAAGGATTTGCCTATGGAGCGGCAGGTCGCTGGTTCAAGACCAGACACTTCTTAAATTTTCTCAAAATCCTGACAAAGACAAAGAAAGAAAACTGCCGGTGGCGGGTCTTGAACCTGCGACCTTCCACTTGGTAGTCTGTCTTCTTTTCCCCTGAGCTATTCGCTCAGATACTAATTCTCCTTTTTTTTGCGCATTTATCATCTATTTTTTGTCGTTTTCGAGTTTTTTTTTTAACTCGAGTCTCGACTCGACCGTTTTTCTCAGGAGGCTGGACTTCAGCCTTTGTTCTGGAGGGTGGAACCCTCAGTTCCAAGACTTTCCAAAGCCTCCAGACCTCTCGAGTCCTCAGGACCTGAGCTTTCACAAAGTCTGAGGGCTGAAATTTTCTAAGTCCCACAGTAGTTCCCTGTTAGATTGAACTTTCAGACAGTCCAAGGACTGAAATCTTCTAAGTTCCTGAGTAGTTCTCTGTTAGTTTGAACCTTTCGACAGTCTGAGGACTGAAAACCTAAAAGTTCTTGAGTAGTTCTCTGTTAGTTTGAACCTTCAGACAGTCTGAGGACTGAAATCTAAGTTCCTGAGTACTTCTCTGTTAGTTTGAACCTTCAGACAGTCTGAGGACTGAAATTTAAAAAGTTTCTCAGTACTTCTCTGTTAGTTTGAACTTTCTGGTTAACAGAAGCCTTAAAACTTGTGACCATGAGTCTTGATTTCACATTTAGACCATCCATCTGAGTTCTTCTCAGACCTTTACCTGTGGGTTTTTTAGAAATCCTCAATAAACTTTGATTCTCTTCATTGAACAGTAAAGTTTGTGAAGATCAGAAGGTAACAGTTTGATCAATGCCTTCAACTACTAGTAGACTTTATCTGGAAAGCAGTTTTCTGAAATGAGTTCTTAGTAAATCTGTCTACAATCAAACCAAGAACATAGAAAGAGGAAATGTTTGAAGAAACAACTTGATCTTTTCATTTCAGACTAGAAAAGGCTTTAATACCTTTATCTGTTTTTGCTCTTTTTGATCGTTTTATTGTTTCTTCTGTTTAATTTGATCTTCTAAAGTCTAACTGGTGTCTTTTCAAATATTTTGTCTTTAGTTTGATTCTTCTTAAATGTTTACTTTTGCTCTTTTCTCACCTTTTATTCTTTTCTAATGTCTGATTTGATTTAGAAATGTTTTGTCTTTTTAATGTTTAATTGTTGTTTTTTCAAATGTTTTATCGGCTTGTTTGAAGAATTTCCTTTTCTTTCTCAATGTTTAATTTTTCCATTAAATCTTTAAGGTTTTTCTTTTTAAATGTTATGCCTCCTTTTAATGTTTAATTTTCTTTTTGAATGCTTCATTGTATTTTCTGTTTAATTCCTATTTAAAGTTTTATTGTCTTTAAGACTTAATTTTCTAATTAAACATTTAATGTTTTGTCTTTTTAAAGGTTTAATAATCTAATGTTCTGTATTTTTTTAAATGTTTATTATTCTTGTTTAATTGAATTTTAAAATGTTTAATTATCTAAAATATTTCATCTTTAATGTTTAATATTTGTTTAAACAATTTTGCTTAATTTCATAATTACATGTTTTGTATCTTCTATTTAATTATCTAATTAAATATTTTGTCTTTCATATAATGATATTTAATGTTTAATTTTCTTTTTAAAGGTTGTATAGTATTAAATGTTTTTTTCCTTTGATTTAATTGCTTTTTTAAGGTAGTTTATTTCTTTAATCTTTTTTTTTCTGTCAAGATATTAACCCCAACATTTAAAATGAAACAAACCCTTAAATCACAATGAAAATACTTCTGTTGTCACAATCATGAGTTAGTCAATTATTCAGTTTATCAACTTTATTTGTTTAGCACTTTTCACACAGATGACAAAACTAAACAAGCAAAGAGAAAAAAACTATGCTAAAACTATGATTAAAACTCAAAAATATACTTTAAAAAAAAAAAAAAAAAGATTTAACATGGTAATAAACTATGTTGTGTCCAGGGGATGGAGGGAGTTTATTGAAGTCTTCTTGGACTCACATGGTAAATCATTTAAAATATAAACTTGACATTCAGTCTAAGGAAACTGCAGAGTGACAGAAGAACCAACAATATCTCCTGTTTTCTCCTTTAATGAGTCGACTCTTCTTGTGCTTTTAGACCAAAGAACTACAGACTCTTCAAAACCTGCTCAAACTCTTGGTACAGGACCTCACCACACGGGTCAAGAAGGTTTCTGTCTCATTTCTACTCTGAAGCTCACCTTCTCCTGCTCAAACTGCTGACAAATGTTTCTGCTGCTCTAAAGTCTGGTCTCCAGAACTTCCTAAAAACTCTCAAAGTCTCTTCTGCTGCAGGTTGCTTTGTAGAACTGTTGCAGAAAACCTCACTAAACCACATGGAGGGGCTTCAAGATAGTCGTCCAAACGAAACCATACAAAAACCAAACTAGCACAACCCAAACGCTAAAGTCTCCTGCAGCCTACCAGAGAACCTCTGAGAACAGAGAATCAGGACAGGAACTCTTACCTTCTGGACAACCAACGCTGGTTCACAAACAAGAATACAGAATGTGTCTGACCAAAAACCTCTAAAGACTCACTACAGCCAAGATGAAGACACAACTCAGCTGCACCAAATCCACTAATCACTGCACACATTAGCACCATGTGCTAACTGTGGCTAAAGAACCACATTTACCAAGACAACTATCTGGTACAAAGTCCTAAAACACACCAAGTAACACATTAAAGATGATTTTACTGCTGGAAGCTGCAAGCCAACGCCTAAAGAACAACCTAAAGCAACAGAGCCAAACCCGGTTCACTGGTGAAGAGAAACAGAGGAAATGTTTGGCTGCAGCTAAATAAAGCAGGAAGACACTGAGCTGCTCAGGTGTTCCTGATAACACCAAGCAGCCACCTGGACAGCCAATAGGAACACAGCTTACTGGAAGTCGAGAGGGCTGGGTTAGTCAAGGAAATTTAGTTTAAAGTTGAAGCAGAAAGTTGACAAAGAAAGTTGAAAACCACCTTCTGATACCTGAAATCTCTGAGTTTTCACACAAAGAACACCTGAACATGTCAAACTGGCTTCATAGTAGAACCATCATTGTAAAAACATCATATTATGGTGTGTTGCTCAAAAAACATTATGACCCGGCTGTCTAGGTTCGCCGAGGAGCAACACAAAAACAGGACAAATGCTGGTTTCCAGGGGGTTAGGAGGCTATTTATTTGAAAGAGGAAGTTTACAACAACACAACATGGGAGCAGAAAAATCACAAAGTCTGTCTTTAGTTCAGCTGAAAATATTAGTTTTTGTCTTTTTTATTGACCAAACTTCTCAGGAAGTAGATGAAGAATAATTAAAGCTCTCATGTAGAAGTCCAACTTATTTTGGATCCTTGTGGAGAGTTTAATCTTAGAGTTTGTACAGCTGTTGAGTTTTTAGAGTCACATGGATTGTTTTGACATTTAATAACCGAGTCCTGAAATAAAATTACAGTTGTGGATTTCTGTCATTTAGTCTGGACTAAACAAATAACAGCAGCATAAATCTCAAACGTCATTATGAGGAGTCTGGATTGAGGTTTCTCACTTGATAATGATCAAAACATGAAATTTAGGTTGGTTTAAAGGAATATTCCACCTTAAATCTTTGAATGTTGACCTAAAAGGTTGGTTTCAGGAAGTATTCCACCTACAAGGTCCTCACACATCCACTTTAAAGGAACATTCCACCAAAAATCCTTGGACATGCACCTAAAATGTTGGTTTAACCGAGTATTCCATCCAAAATCCTCAGAAACCTGAGGGGCTGGTTAAAAGGAATATTCCACCTAAAACCCCAAATATAGACCCGAAAGGGTGGTTTAGAAAAAAATCATTCAATGTAGACCAAAAAAGTTAGTATGGAGCAATATTCCACCTGAAATGTAGACCTGAGAAGTTGGTTTGGAAGAATATGCCATCCTAAACATCCTTAAATGTAGAATAAAAGACGGTTTGGAAGAAAATTCGATTCCTAACCTTAACCCTATTCCCAAAAGAACCCTTGAACATTGGGCTTAATGGTATATTCCACCCAAAATACTTGTACATATATCAAGAAGTCAGTGGAAAGGAAATGTAGCCCGAAAAGGATTGTTTAAAGGAATGTTTAAACTATTATTTTCATTGTTTAATAATCTGTTATCAGTCAGACCCGTGGCAAACTTATTTTCATCAGTTTTTTAGTGGAAGTCACAAATAAAGGAGCTCTTGGTTTTTCCTGGCGTTACTGAGTCAAAAGCTGCTGTTTCAACACAGAACGTTCACATGCATCCACAAACCTCTCAGCACTCAAACACCCACAGACAGGAGGCCGGCTGGGCCGAGGCTCGGCGGCGTCCTCAGACCCACGAGTCGGGGAGTCGGCTGAACTTGTTGGTCCGGTTTGAAGGCCTCCATGTGGTCCAGTAGAAGTCCACGTAGTCGGTGTTGGCTTTGAACCGCAGCGACTGGCCTCCATCAGGTGGACCAGCTCGTCCTCGTAGGGCTCCTCCTGTAGCCTTGAAGGGACCACAGGAACATTCAGTAGCTGTTGGAGTTCTTCCTGTCAGGCTCGTGGTAGAACGGCTCTGAAGAATCTTGTACTTGTCTTATCTGGAACAATCTAACAGCCTAAACTGTTAACAGCAGTGTAAAGAAGCAAACACTCAGGCATAGATTAGGACTCAAACTAGATTTATTTTAGAAAACAAATCAACTTAGAGGCATTTGTTCACACGTGGCTGAATAGGAGGCCATCCAATCAGGTTAGAGGTCTTCACTCTGTAGGTTGGTTGTTCGGTGAGACTCTTGGACCTCCATCAGCTGACGTGGATGTTTGATGGTCTTCTTCTCTAGTGCCAGATGATTCATCCATGAATTCAGCATCTACAGACTGAAATGAAGCTCATGCTGCTGTTACTGAATTCCTGTTCCAGATCAAATGTTCAGAGCTCACCTTGAATGCAGCCGTCTGCTGTCTGATAGTTTTTCTCATTGTAGTCTTCAATAAAGTCTTTTTCCTCATGTCAGGATGTGGTGAGACTCTTTCTCAGTCGCTGCAGACGTCCCTCATTGTGCATCTCCAGAGAAGAAACAGAAAAACTGGTCACTGCTTCAGCATCACAAACGCTCTCCAGCATTGTTAAGTGTTTTAGGAATTAATTCACTGTGTTGTGAACTTTGAAGGAGCAGAAACTTTACAGCTGCCAAAGATATGAGCTCCAATTCTGGATGTTTTAGGAAATGAAGTTCATCAAATGAACACTTGATTTTTGCTGATAACTCTCATTAAATTACTGAAGAAATCTAACATAAAAACCTGTAAACTCTCAGGCAGCTTTTGTTAAAGTTTGTTTATAATTCTATCATCATGTTCTGGAACCAGGACTCTGCAGAAGTTCCTTCAATCAGATACTTGTGTGTTTCTGTTTAAGGCCTCAGGTTTGAACGTACAGCAGAGGATTAGAAAGGAGTGATTTTAATATTTAAATCAGTCCAGTAAATGTTTGGAGTAAAAATGATTAAAATTTTGATTTAGATAGATTTGTGTCAAATAATATTGTAGAGTCTCACTTAAATATATCCAAATGAGTTCAGTGTATTTACATTTTATAGAATATTTGATTTCTTAATCTCAATACTGTAGGGTCTGACCCTAAATATTATAATAATGATGTCAATTTAAATAATATTTTAGTGCAGAGTCATAAACTTTAATCAGCTAAACTTACATAATAAATATCACTGTACAATCTTAACCTAAACATTCATATTATTGAGGTAAATTTACATAAATCATTATATTCTAGAGTCTTAACTGGAATATTTCTAACATTAATCTTTTTGTATTGTGCTGATAAACAACAATAACCCAACTTTCAGATAATATTTATTGTCTGATTGTGACACTAAATTCCTCCATATTCTGGAACTTTCCAGCAGCTGTAGGAATAAATAAATAAATAAATAAATTTGTTCATTTCCACATTATGCACATTTATTTATTCTTAATATCTCAGACTGAATGGTAGCTGGTAGTAAAAACAAACTCATCTGCTGGACTGAATTTCCCAAAATGGAAACATGGACAGAATTTAACACTCTTGTATCCATGGCAACGCTAACGTTTCTGCTTCTTACCAAAGTTCACAACACAAGTAAAGATTTTAATGTAAAACTTCAGGGATGACTGCTGACCATAAGTATTCTGATCAATACTTCATGATCAATATCAGGACAGATGTTACAACTCCAGCTGTTGCATTAGACTGCAGTTATTCACAGAGAAATTAAAACATCACATTCCTCATGAAAACTAGATGGGACTTTTATTAAATAAAGTGTTGGTGAATAAACAGTGTAAAAAGTGCAAAGCAGCTCCATTAAATCAGGAGATGTGAGACTTCCACAGCATGGATCACCATCTGCTGTGTTGATTCATAGCTGAATGTCAGAATGAACTGAGCTAGAAAAGCTGCTTTGAGCTGCAACATTACGGTCTGACAATCCAACACCATCACAGTTTTCATCTGGTTGTTTTGCTCCAACATGCTGTAAAGTTCAGTTTTTACCTGAATCAATACAGAGATTCTATTTCCAACCAAGACTGGAATAAAAATTACAATGTTATGAGGTTATTAATGCAACTAAATCCTTTCAGATGGAAGGATTTACTTTTAAGTTCTAATTCAAGTTTCAGTTGGAGCACATTGCATTCACAAAGAAAAACAGCGATACCTTCATAGCAACATTTAATAAACCTAAAGCTTCCCTGTTGGCTCATTGGTGGAGTTTGTTACTGAGCATCTGAACCTTAAATCCAGTGAGACGACCATCTTCAGTCGAGGCCAGTCAGAGAACTTCAAGACCTTCCATCAGCTGGACCAGATGTGGCATCATCTCCCTCTGAACATCTGGATGACAGGAGAAAAGACAGAAATCAAACACAGATCACAGAAATACAATTTATTCACTTTCATCATTTTATAAAAGTAGCATGAACTTTATTAAAACTTGACAACATCAGTAATGAAAGTAAATGTTTTTATCTCGTGTTGAAGCTAAAGTTAAAGTCAATTTTAATGAGTTTATCCTGAGAGGAGTGAGAATGGAGCTTTTCTTTCCTTTTTAGAATATTCCCTCAAAATATTCAGTTTATTATTGGCTTTAGAGGCATTTTTCTTTACTTATTTATTTTTAGATACCTCAGACTGATGCACTTTGCTGGTTTGCAGATAATTTCATGTACAATGACAATAAAGATCTTCTATTATAACATATTTTGCTATAACTAGAACTGCAAATCTTCTCAACCATCTCTCAGTCTGTGAAAATCCAACTGTCACCAAGAATTATCTGATGTAGTTATTATTATAATCACTACTGAACCAGCCCTGGAATTAATAAAAATCTGTATATGGATATGATTTTCTCTGATGGGACCACTATGGAAGCCGTAGTAACAATTAACTATCCTTTGAAGGGAGAGATTAGGTCTTCATTCAGGTGGATAAAAAAGATGCTCTCCCTTAAAAAAAAACTTTAAACAGTTATTACAATAAAGTAAATCTCTTCTGCACTGCACACATACTACACTTTTGTATAACTCTGGATGTCAGAGTAAAGGCAGACAGATCCACTGATCAGCCACAACATTCTGACCACTGACAGCTGAAGACAACAACATCCATCATCTTGTTCTAATGCAACGTTCTGCTAGGAAACCTTGACATTCATGTGGATGTTTGACATGTACCACCACCTAAACACTGCAGGACAAACAACCCCCTAGTCTCCATGGCAACAGCAGTCCTTGATGCCAGCTGCCACCCTCAGCAGGACAAATTAAACTGTTCAGGAGTGGTCCGAGGAACACGACAGAGCTAAGCTGTTCACCTGGGTTCCACACTCCCCACATCCACATCTGATTGAGCATCTGTGGGATGGTCCAGGATCAGCCTGGTCTAGGTAGGACCCACCCTGCAACCCACAGGATCCCCAGAATCCACAGGACATCCCCAGAGGTTCTGATGAACCACTGGGTCAGAGGAGTTTTAGCAGCATAAAGGGACCAACACAGTATTAGTCAGGTGGTCAGAATGTTATACTGTTATATTGTCATGCTGATTATATGATCAGTAAATGTTACCATCAATTATAACGTCCACATTGATCAAGAAAAATAAAACAACTATCAGTTCATTCAGAAACTGTGGGGTTAAACCTAAAAACACAGACCTCAACAGCAGTTTGTTTCAAAGCAGAACACCAGCTGGTTTTCAATAAAGAAGCTTTCAAAGCAACAATTAAATGACAGCTTTGTTCTCATTAAGTTCACAGAGTCAGAGTCAGCCAAAATAATGTACACACACATCAGGAAAATAATTTTTTTTAATCGATATTTCATTTGTATAAGTACTTCTATACATATAGATTCCTCTTTCCAAGTTTGATCAAATCACGATAACTCTGTGTCCTGTTGTACGATGTTTTCCCAACAGATGGCGCTACCCTCATGAATGGAGCATCAACAAGTGACGTCTACAACACAACAGAAATGTCTGGAAGCCAGTGGCCACCACTTTGAGCACCTCTTGTAATTGTAGAGGCCAAAGATAACTTTTATTAATCTCGTGATGTCTGAATAAATTTGGTATTGAAATATTTATGCAAGTTTTTCTTTTCCTGATGTGTGTAAACATTATTTTGGCTGACTCTGTATAATGGGTTTCTGACAGGTCACCAGGCAACATCTTTTTATAATAATGACAAACATACCTGCATTCTACAGGAGTGATTTTCCTCATGTGCAGGTAAAGATGTGTGAGGAGCTTAGAGATGACAGGAGCAGGAGTCATCCTCACTAATTCAGCTTCCACCTAGAAACAGAAAGACCACAAACAAACACACTGATAGACTCTCAAACGTTCAACCTCACAGCCTCAAAATATCTGTTTAGGAAGTGTTGTGTTTCTAAATTCTGCTGAAAGCATTGACAGACATTCTCTTACAAGGTTGTGTAAAAAGCAGCCTGTCCTCTGAGCTACTGAGAAATCTTCCTGAACAAAGTTTCTACGTGTAAATCAGCTCAACAAAAACTAAAGCCTCAGTCAGAGCTAACAGGTATCACAAATTATAAACAACGTTCTTTGTTAACTCAGACTTTCTGCTTCAACCTCACATAAAAAGGGGAGTTTAACTCGTCAGGTGACTGAAAATGAACGGCTTGTGCAGTTCTAGATCCAAAAGTTGGATGTTTCAACTCATGTTTTACTACAAATACATACAGTAATAAATAAATACAATGGCTGGTTGTTAGTTTATTCACTATTAATGTCACTTTATATACTGGATTGAACTTCAGCAGTGGAAGAGAGAAGGAATTTAATGAAATTATGGAGATTCAGAGAGATAATGTTGCACAATGTTAAGTTAAGCGTGGTTTAATTCAAACCAGCTGAATGTTAAACTTCAGTGAAGCTGAGCAGGTTTCAGTTAACCTTAAAGTAAAATAACTTTTTTAAAAGCTAAAATACACAGCAGAGAAATGCACGTTGAGAAGTTCACTCTAATAATGACAGACACCAGCAACTAACACAGGTGTTCAGCGGTAAGTTAGCCACCTGTGTTGATTAGCCCGCTAGCTAACTTAGCCGCTTAGCTAGCTAACGCGTCCGGACCAACTGCTCAAACACGACAAAACACAACTCTTCACAAGTCGCTGACTTAACGTACAACAAAACAACGCTACTGGTTAGAAGTATTTATCTTCTTACCATGTTTTACTCCAAAAACAAGGTCAACAGCAGCCAGAGATGCTACCAGATAAGTGATGTTACGAGATGTGCCGAGGCTTCGAAGCGTGTGTCGAGTAATGGAGGGGGCGTGTCCACGAAGCGCGTATCGAGGCTTGCTTCATTTAGAGGAGGAGCCAAAATGATGACGTTCGAAGCCTCGCAAGCCGGTCGTACCGCGTGACTGGTTCAGGAAGTGGTTCGCAGGTTTGACGTGCAATTCAAAATATAAGGTGCAGCGAAACGCAATGGATTCCCCGTTCACATTTGTGGGATTTTTACCTGCTGTATCTTTGCATTCAATCGGTTTGAGACTCTTTTTTTTTTTAATAGAACCAGCCAGAAAAAGAAGATTCTACCCTGTCTGGGAACACTTTGACCTGATTTCTCCTAATAAAGTAGGCACATAACAAGTGAAGTGTAATATGAATAACTGCGACAACACCACACACCGCTTGTTCTATTTTTTTTTTCTGGTATTTTAAAAGGTGAAGTGTCTGTTGTGTTCCAAGGAGCTAGAGGAATATTGTCCAAAAAAAGAAGCCGCCTGGATCCCAGCACTGTGGAAAAATTTATATTTTTGAATAAAAACAAATGAAATGTTGTCCCTACTTTTGTTTTACAGGTTGTCACTGGTACCACACACAGTCACAAAACAAGAAGTAGCAAAAGCACAATAAATTTAATTTATATAGCCCTTATTACAATTAAAAGTATCTAAGCACTTTACAGAAAGCCAGAACCTGACATCAATCAAGCAATCAAGCTACAAATCTCAAATCTCTCCCCAATTTGTTTCCATTTCCCCCTCTGTCTCTGCTATCAGGAAAAGCAGACACTATATTAAGTATATTACTTGTTTATTGGCATTTAGTGATGGTCCTCTGATACCCGAGGCTTCGACACATGCGCTGTAGCTCATGAAGCAAACGTATCGAGCCACTGTGCCGAGGCGTGGTTTGGTCACGTGACTCGTGACGTTTGAATCACTTCAGTGACGTTTGAAGCACTCAACTGCTTCGAATCACCTGATTGGTTCGGTTTGTTATGTGAATCACTCAGCGGGATCGAGTGTTCCGGGATAGGAGATCCCTATTTAGTGTCGTTCATTTGAATTGTTTTTCGCAGAATAGATTGTTTTTTTTGCTGTTGTTTTTGCTTTGAGAGTTAGTAGTATGTCAGATTTCATATTTCATAGAGAATAGATAGATAGATAGATAGATAGATAGATAGATAGATTATATATATATATATATATATATATATATATATATATATATATATATATATATATTTATTCCCAACTCACCACCCCCATGACACAACACCTGGCACAGAACCTTGTCAGGTGCTTAGCTGACAGACTACAAACCAAAAAAAAGAACAGTTCACTGACTGTTGCTACACTTGTGGCTCTGCAGTTCAAAACTTTTGGATTCACCAATCAGAGTGGCAGCCAGCGTGAAAGAACGTTTAATAACAGAATGCACAACAATTAACATAAAGAATACCAAGCAGCAGTCATCTACCTCACAAGCACCACCACAGCCTCGTCCTCCACCACCAGCAGCACCTTCCACAGGTATTTTTTTTTCTCTTCTGAACAGGGAATGACTGACATTTGTGGTGATGATGATGATGATCTTCAATATTTTTCAGTTCAACTGTGGAGCCTATTAGACGAAGACGCAAGTAGAGCCTGGCAAATGCAAAGCGCCACAGCGAATGCAATTGTAGAAAGAACGGCAGACCCACTGGCTTACTGGGCAACCCACAAAACTGTTTACCCAAACTTGTGCAATGGAGCCAAACATTTCCTGTGTACCTCAGCCTCAACTGTGCCGTGTGAACAGGTTTCTTTTTCTAAGGCTGGGGAGATAGTGAGTAAAAGAAGGAACTGCTTGAGTCCCAAACAATGTTCCCTGTAATTTTTCATGAGTCTGAGCAAACACACAAACTCCCTGAGCGTCCCTTGGACCACTGTGAGCAACATCAGACGTGTGCACTGTGGTCACACCAGCATCACATCCATTCAAGTTACATGGTTCATTAAAAGAATCAAATTACAGCATTTACATTTCTGTTAAAACACTTTGTCAACAGGAGCCAGTTGAAGGCTGCAGTGATTTTAGTGACACTACAATGTATAAGAGTGAAGTTATTGAATATTTGTCTCTCTTTACTGTTGCAGCGGTTTTGCAAATTGCAGACGGACCCTGTTCACTCCATAGACACCAATGTTATTCCTGTAGCTTGAAAGACAGCTACTTTTGATAAAACTGGGCTTGTAGCACATTGTCTGCCTTGCAACAATGGGAAAGAGGCACCGTTTATGTTTTGACAACCTATATCTAATGAGTTATTGATGCTGGAAGTCCAAATCTGTGAATATCTTTCCAACTTTACTGAACTTGGGGCCACTACCACCTAAGGAGTGATATATTTAATTTTGAAAAAAGCATTTAGCCATACTTAAAGCTTTAAGTGCTTTATTAACACGGAACCAAAAATTTTGTATTGTTTTATTATCACAGGTTCTGTCTGAAAAGAGGTGGCATCATTTTAAACAGTGAAATCAAACTAACAAAATGCAATGACCAACCAGTGAGCAATACTGGATTCTGCAAAAACATAAACAACTTTTTTTTAAAAAAAAATCTAAATATTATCTTAACACAGTTAATGTATTAACTTATTTTTGTGTGTATGCATGTATTTATTGATTTATTTAGTACTGTTAACATATCAGAGTTCTGAGTAAATTTTTCTTAAGATAGGCAAAGGCCATTTATTGATTACATATAGGCTCTTAAATGTTTATTAAAAACTGAAAAGCATTTTTAAAAAAACAACTTAGGCATTTATTGAGTCACTAAAATACTGTAGAGTACAGACCACATCAGCATGATTATAAGCATCCTCTGGTAAATGAACAACCAGATACTGATGTCTCTCACCATATGGACTTCAGGAGATGACTGGGGGATGATAAACTGTGACCTACTGGTTGGGTTCTCTCTGTTCTCATGTTTCTTACATGTTTGTCCCCTGACAGCCGGGTTTTTTGAGCAACACACCATACTATGATGTTTTTACAATGATGGTTCTACTATGGAACCAGTTTGACATGTTCAGGTGTTCTTTGTGTGAAAACTCAGAGATTTCAGGTATCAGAAGGTGGTTTTCAACTGTCTTTGTTAACTTTCTGCTTCAACTTTAAATTTCCTTCACTAACCCCGCCCTCTAGACTCCCAGTAAGCTGTGTTCCTATTGGCTGTCCAGGTGGCTGCTTGGTGTTATCAGGAACACCTGAGCAGCTCAGTGTCTTCCTGCTTTATTTAGCTGCAGACAAACATTTCCTCTGTTTCTCTTCACCAGTGAACTGGGTTTGGCTCCGTTGCTTTAGCTTGTTCTTTAGGTGTTGGCTTGCAGCTTCCAGCAGTAAAATCGTCTTTAATGTGTTTCTTGGTGTGTTTTAGGGCTTTGTACTGGATAGTTGTCTTGGTAAATGTGGTTCTTTAGCCACAGGTAGCACATGGTGCTAATGTGTGCAGTAATTAGTGGATTTGATGAAGCTGAGTTGTGTCTTTATCTTGGCTGTAGTGAGTCTTCAGAGGTTTTTGGTCAGACACATTCTGTATTCTTGTTTGAGAACCAACGTTGGTTGTCCAGAAGGTAAGAGTTCCTGTCCTGATTCTTTGTTCTCAGAGGTTCTCTGGTAGGCTGCAGGAGACTTTAGCGTTTGGGTTGTACTAGTTTGGTTTTTGTACGGTTTAATTTGGACGACTATCTTGAGGCCCCTCCATGTGGTTTAGTGAGGTTTTCTGTAACAGTTCTACAAAGCAACCTGCAGCAGAAGAGACTTTGAGAGTTTTTAGGAAGTTCTGGAGACCAGACTTTAGAGCAGCAGAAACATTTGTCAGCAGTTTGAGCAGGAGAAGGTGAGCTTCAGAGTAGAAATGAGAAGGAAACCTTCTTGACCCGTGTGGTGAGGTCCTGTACCAAGAGTTTGAGCAGGTTATGAAGAGTCTGTAGTTCTTTGGTCTGAAAGCACAAGAAGAGTCGACTCATTAAAGGAGAAAACAGGAGATATTGTTGGTACTTCTGTCGCTCTGCAGTTTCCTTAGACTGAATATCAAGTTTATATTTTAAATGATTTACCATGTGAGTCCAAGAAGACTTCAATAAACTCCCTCCATCCCCTGGACACAACATATTTTATTACCATGTTAAATGTTTTTTTGTTTTTTTTTTTATGTTTTTGAGCTTTAATCATAGTTTTTTCTCTTTGCTTGTTTAGTTTTGTCATCTGTGTAAAAGGTGCTAAACAAATAAAGTGAAATTGATAAACTGAATAATTGACTAACTCATGTTTGTGACAACAGAAGTATTTTCATTGTGATTTAAGGGTTTATTTCATTTTTAAGGTTGAGGTTAAAATCTTGACAGAAAAAGAAGATTAAAGAAATAAACTACATAACAAAAAGCAATTAAGTCAAACAAAAAAAATTAATACAATAAAACTTTTAAAAAGTTTTATTGTTAAAAAGATTTAAGAAATTTAAGATGTAATTTTCTAATTAAACATTTAATTTTTTAATTAAATGTTTTGTCTTTTTAAAGGTTTAATAACCTAATTAAATGTTTTGCATTTTTTTAAATGTTTAATATTCTTGTTTAATTTTATTTTTTAAATGTTTAATTATGGAAAATATTTTATCTGTAATTTTTAATATTTGTATTTTAAAAATTTTGTTTAATTTCATAATGACATGTATGTTGTTGAATTATCTAATTCAATATTTTGTCTGTTTAATCGAGTTAAACATTAAATACAATTAAATTATATGTACATATACCACCTTTTAATGTTTAGTTTTCTTTTTAAATGCTTCATTTTATTTTCTGTTTAATTCCTATTTGAAGTTTTATTGTCTTTATGATGTAATTTTCTAATTAAACATTTAATTTTTTAATTAAATGTTTTATCTTTTTAAGGGTTTAATAATCTGATTAAATGTTTTGCATTTTTAAAAATGTTTAACATTCTTCTTGTTCAATTGTATTTTTTAAATGTTTAATGATGGAAAATACTTTATCTGTAATTTCTAATATTTGTATTTTAAAAATTTTGTTTAATTTCATAATGACATGTATTGTATGTTGTTGAATTATCGCATTCAATATTTTGTCTGTTTAATATAATTTAATGTAATTTAATGTTTAACTTTATTAAACAGACAAAAATATTGAATGCGATAATTCAACAACATACAATACATGTCATTATGAAATTAAACAAAATTTTTAAAATACAAATATTAGAAATTACAGATAAAGTATTTTCCATCATTAAACATTTAAAAAATACAATTGAACAAGAAGAATGTTAAACATTTTTAAAAATGCAAAACATTTAATCAGATTATTAAACCCTTAAAAAGATAAAACACGGGTGCCCATATAGCTCAACGGGTTAAGCGGGTGATCGAGCGTCCCGGGTTCGAGTCCCGCTAGTGGCCCTTTACGGCAAGTCTTCTCCCGACTTTTCTCCCGTTTCCTGTCTCTCTCACTACACCTATCCAAAAAAGACAAAACATTTAATTAAATGTTTAATTAGAAAACTATATCTTAAAGACAATAAAAGTTCAAATAGGAATTACACTGAAAATACAATGAAGGATTTAAAAAGAAAATTAAACATTAAAAGGTGGTAAAACATTTAAAAAGAAAAACCTTCAAGATTTAATCGAAACATTAACAGACTGTCTGAAGGTTCAAACTAACAGAGAACTACTCAAGAACTTTTAAGATTTCAGTCCTCAGACTGTGTGAAGGTTCAAACTAACAGAGAACTACTCAGGAACTTAGAAGATTTCAGTCCTTGGACTGTCTGAAAGTTCAATCTAACAGAGAACTACTGTGGGACTTAGAAAATTTCAGCCCTCAGACTGTGTGAAAGCTCAGGTCCTGAGGACTCGGGAGGTCTGGAGGCTTTGAAAGTCTTGGAACTGAGGGTTGAACCCTCCAGCACAAAGGCTAAAGTCCAACCTCCTGAGAAAAAGGATCGAGTCGAGACTCAAGTTAAAAAAAACTCGAAAATGGCAAAAAAAAAAAATAGATGATAAATGCGCAAAAAAAAAAAAAAAAAAAAAAAAGTATCGCGCGCAGCTTAGAGGGAACAGTGGTCCCAAAACTGTTGATAAATTATTTCTCAATAAAACCTCATAACCAGTTACATAAGTACACCCTCTTTACTGACCTCTTTACCAATAAACCCTAAGACATACTTTGCCAAAATCCATAATAATCCATAAAATCTTTATTTGCACCAGCCCCATGTGAAAATGACATCAGTCTGTATTTGTAGAGCATCTCATGAATGTAGCAGCACCGTTTAAATGTTTCATAACACAGAATATAAGCAAAGAGTATATAGGGATACAGACAAACATGGGAAATAAGAAACGTGCTCTTCAATAGTTATTGTCATTATTATTACTAGTAATATTATTTTTGTGTCCACTACAACCCATACAATCATCTAGTGTAGTCAAACAGGAATGTGTGCATGGCGAATCAAATCAAAACAATCCATGAACCGACCACGTCTTGATTGCACTTCATATTATTGACCGCTAGATGTCCTACTCGAACACTGTGTGTCATTGAGGCCTCGAGTCATGAACCATGTTTTGAATGAAGTGTCGAAGCTTCAACAAAGCCTCGATCAGCCATCACTATTGGCATTATCATTTAAGCACAATTCACAGCTTCACATAACAAAGCTAGTGTGTCATTATAGGCAAGTAAACAGGCAGAGCTGTTTTACTTTTATTTGTCCAGTTGATGGCGCAGTAGAGCAAATGAAGCACCATGAAGCTTCGAACCACGAGTGAACCAATTGGATGGAAAGCCTCAATGCTTCATGAAGCTTCATCTCGCCATCACTACTACCAGACGCGCCGACCACAGATATATACAGCAGACTAGATAGCTAATGCACCGTCTTCTATAGATATCTATGGTCTGACCGATCACTGCTCTCTAGCTCCGCCCTCTGAGAATCTTGTCGTTTGGCTCCACACTTGCTGATGACCACTTCCGGTCTCTCTTACTCTTACTGATTTTTTTTGTTATTCTAAATATAAAATGAAAATCAGAGCATTTTTAAAATTTCGTATATCCCTTTTTGATCATGAAAAGGAAAAACGCCTTGTATTTCAATTTTAATTTTTGTATTCTAAAACGAAAGTCAAATAATCACTCGTTTTTTGTTTTTCAATACCCGTTTCAGAACGGAAGATCCAACTGCCAAAAAAATCCGGATTAAGGATTCAGCTTCAATAGGATTTTTTTTTTTTTACTTTTCAGTCTTAAATTTGAAAAATAAAGGTAAAGTGCTCCATGCTGCTTCCTTAAAAGCAAAGACAATTTCCCAATTTGAACAATTATCCAAACAGATTCAGTTATGGACGCTTGGCTTCAAAAGTTGTAAACAACTAAATGTGATCATATTGACTATGTGTTGCTTGTTACCACATTGTTTTCTAACCTATGACATCACATACAACCCTCATCTAAATAATACAATCATCTAAATGACTTAAGTTACTACAATTAAAGTCCCTTCCACTCGAAATAAGTTAAATCTTTTGAATGTGTAAGATTTATTCTGTGCAGAATGGTGTAGGGTCAGAATTTGACCCTAACAATCAAAACTTGTGACACCACAAATAGTTTGGGAGTCAGTCCTGCTCCAATAGGAAACTTACATCGCGCAGAAATTTGAAGCCTGCACTTAACAAAGAGAACAAACTTTGAGTGATGCAAGAAATCTTGTATCCTGCTCAAGACCCCCTTTGACGAAAATCAAGTTTTTAGCCTTGTTAACATGTTTATATGTTATTTTTTATTCATGAGATGACACATAATGACTGAAATAAGCAGTCAGTGCCATGGCTGAGCATTGCCATTCTGGAAATGCAGTGTATGGATGAGTTTATCCACATGCATGTGAGTATCTACTACAGTATACTGTAGCTATTTCTATTTTTTGACCTTTCATTCACACACAAATGCAGTCATAGGTGACTGAAAATGGACCTTTGTAGATTTGTAGAAACTTCGGAAAGAGATTAAAGATAACAACAGGATTTCAGGATTAAGTTAGATTTTAGTTACTGCATATTTTAAACTTTTATGGGTTTCAAAATAATTGTGTTGAAAGGGTAATTGATGATTATAAAACCCTTGTGCAATTATGTTAGCATGTGACTAAAATTGTGAGTTTTCATAGAACATGTGAAATTGTCTGGGTGACCTCAAATTAGTATTTTTTTCTGTGATTTTACAAGACATTATCTGTAACTTAACAAAATATAGATGATCTGTAAAATAGCAATCTAAAATTTATTTATATTTTATCAATGATATTCATAGGTCAGTATGAGTTACCATTTTTTAAAAATACAAAATTTCTGATGTGGTTATTTTTATTATTACTTATTTCCTCTGTGTCATGGTTAAAATTTAAAGGAATATTTTTAATGTGATTTTAACAGTAAATATCTGTAATCTAAAAATACAAGGAAAATATGTATAATAACAGTAAATTCTTAAAGATGTTACGGCTACAAACTGATTTTGAAAAACGTTGTTTTTTTTTTACAGTACAGTATATCCTGTATATGTGACAAACTCATCAAACATTCATATATATATATATATATATCAATACAAATCATAACATCAGAAAAATGTATTATATGACCAGATAATTTTCTAAATCTACAGTCAGCGATCATTTTGATTCAAATGCTTTTGCTGGGGGGTGTTCCAGAGCTCAAATATCACTTTTGAGTCTTGGAAGTCAGAAAGCCATCATCCTGAGCCTCCATTTCCTCCAGCATGTGTCTGTCATGCTGACTTCCCCTCCTCATGAATGACAGTATTCTTTCCATTGAACACATTCTTGGCACGCTTCAGTGGCAGCAGAAACAAACAGACTGATTGGTTTTCATCCATTGTCTCGTTCTTTGTACATGTGGGTCAGGTTATCAGGGTGAAACGTGGCTTAGTGGAGGCTCCCAGACACTCCCAGGCATTGTGGGAGATGTGGTCTTCCTGTTGAACAGGTTTTCTTGTCTAACTTCTGTGCATATGATATATGTTAGGGTTATTTATTTAACACTTCACAAGAACTATCTAAAACAAAGTGTTTGACATAAGACATAAACAACAGCAGTGATAATAAAATCACACCATCTACATCACAGGATTGTTGCATGTCACCTGGTTATGGTATAAACTTGGTGATAAATGGGTTAAGTACAGATTAGTTTTTTTAACCAATATTCACCAAGTAAACATATCAGCAGAAATATTAAAGGTATGACAGCTTGATTTTCCTTCATAAGACAAGGCCTCAAGATTGAGTTAGAAACCCTGTGTAGACTTACATTTTTACTGGAAGCCACAATTTAGAAACTTGTTACTTATGCTTATTTACTGCTGACACTAAGACAGCCATTTTCTTTTGCATTAAAAATGTTCTGTAATGTTATGCTTGAATGTGTAACTGAGGTACTTTCTAGGTAAATATGCACTGATTTGCATTCATTTCCAGAACAGAAATCAGAACAGTGAAAAAAGCCAGGTCCAAAATTATTTAAAAATTTTTTTTTGACACATTAGAGTTTTTACAGAGGTAGTTGTTGAATCACTGCAAAAATCTTGCCAACAGACACAAAATAAATAAAAAAGAATAAAAAAGAATCAAAATTATTACTCCGCCAAGGAACGGGGAGTTTTCTGACGAGTCTGTCTGTCTGTCTGTGTGAAACATTACTCAACAACGGACTAACGGATTTGGATGAAATTTTCAGTGAAGGTCAAAAATGACACAAGGACCAAGTGATTAGATTTTGGCGGTGATGCAGCTTGTAGTCTGGATCCGCGGCTTTGTTAAGGATTTCCCATTGCTAGATATGGCTGCCGGCACGGGGTCGCTGTAACCATGACATGATCACTGTCAGTTTCCTGCTGATGATCACATGATTGCGATCCTACTACAAAATGACTCTGATTTATCAGTTGGAAATCAGACAAGGAAGTAATGATTAAACTGTGGGCTGTTTCTGAGTCCCATCAATTCCTGCCACCTGCTACATATTTAGGTCACGCAATGTAGCAAGCCCCAGCCAGACACGTTAAGTTCAGCCGTCAGCCTTATTTTGAACACAAATTCACCTTTCTGTCCTTCACTCATTTCTTCAACCTAAGAGCTTGTCCCCATCCCAGCTAGGTGCTTCTAAGTTTAGACGCATCCTTTGCTAGAATTTTCTGTATCTTCGTCATGTCAAGAAGCCGCTTCTTAGATAAACATTTCCTGTGCTGCTGGAATGGTGACAAAATAAAAGCCTGTAACATTAAAAATGTGTCTTCAAAATAAAAGCATGGAGAGAACGGTTATTTTCATACCAGCAAAACAAAGGCTTGCCAAAAGTGATGAACTGATCAGCAGACCTTTATAAGAGTAATTTACACGCAATTCAGTATTCATAAATAACATGCACATGCATAACACACGCCTGTGCTCAGCGCAAGGTAATTATTTTTTTTAAAGATTTTATCCGTCGGAAATGATACGTCAATTGTGCAGCCTTGGTGGAGTACTGCGCTTTCTGAGTGCTTTTCTAGTTGTTCATCGTCTCGCTCCTATCATTGGCTGTCTGCTACACTTGTCATGTTGATGCACCTGAACACATCATCAGTGATGATTCCTGGACTGTTTTTGCTCTTTCAACATCACACTCAGTCACCCCAGGGGCCCAGTTGGGGTAGATCCAAGCGGTGGCATCTTCTTCATAACATATTGAGATGTCTGTCAAAATCCAGTTCATAGTGTGACTCAGACAGATGTGGAACCAGTTGGTTAATGCTAGAAATAAAAACGTAGTTAAGGTTTCACTGAAAGTCACTGTGGATTCAGCAGAAACATTAAAACACCTTCAGAGGTCCTGTTTGCTGCCCACAGCTGCTGTGTGCCACGTTGTTTTCTATGATTTTAATAAAAACCTGCAGCATCACAGCAGCAGAAACCATCAGTGCGTCTTTAAGCGCATTTACGCACGTGGCACAGCAGCGGTCACTTGACTGAGATCAGACGATAAATAACATTCTGTGGACTTGCACACACCATGTCAGCTGTTACGCACAGACTGAAGTTTTATAGGGTGGAATTATTTGTATTAAAGCTTCACTGGATGAATCCTGTTTGTGAACTGATGCTCAGATGTTGCTTCAAAAACTCCGTTAGATTTTTGTTGTTGTGAACTGACCTGAAGTCAGTGTGTGACTGTCAGCGGACAAACAGCTGTTGTGTTGAATCTGTCGTTTGTCATCATTTAGGAGCCTTAAACTCCACATGCTGTTAGTTGATCACTCTGAAATGTGTTTTCACTCCGAGTCAAGCTGTTCCTCTGTTTTCTTATCGAACTGTAAGAGTGACTGGATGATTTCCAGTTTCTAACCTGGAGAGAAGCTCGCACGTTTGTGTGCCTATTTTGGAGAAGTTTCGTTGTTGGTTCCGCATGACTTGGTAAAGGTACCAGAGGTTCAGAGTGCGTAATTACGCATACGGTGTTGTGCGCTGCAGCTGGTTGGCTGGATGAGTATTTTCTAGCGGTGATGGAGATTGTGGCAGCATCTTGTAAACACAGTACACGTAGTATCATGAAAGGTGAAGAAATCAGTGAAGGTGCTCACACCCTCTTTTCAAACGGTCACATTTAAAGTTCATTTTAATACGATGTGGTTATGTGGTTTGATGGTGGAGACACCAGTGAAATGATTTTATTAACATGTTACTGTGTGGATGCATCACTGCTGCATGGGACTGGATCTGAATCTGTTCTGTGTATTTAGTATTTACTGGTTGAGGTGGAATCACTGTGAGAAATTAGGGGTTTGAACAGTTGCTTTTTTTAAATGTACTGTTATTATATCATACAAAGTCAGCATTTCTAAATGTGATTGCATAAACTGGCACAATGATGGTAAATGATAAAAACTTTACAGAACTGGTAAATAATGTCCGCATCAAAGATCTGTATTTGTATGAATGGTAATTTGTTCTTTGATGACATTTGACATCAAAATCACACTATTTTCACTGTATTTATTTATTTCTATTAGCATTTTACAGATATTTCCTTATTTTGAAAAAACATACTTATATTAAGTGCTGACAGATGGTAATCATTTCTAAATTGTAATTCTGTGTTTAAAGCGGTGACCTAGACACAATATGAGGATGAAGTAAAACAGGCAGAACATTGGTTTGTGATGCTTCAGAGCTCTGAGTGTGTTTCTAGTCTCTGCTGACTAAAGACACACAAAGTGAGGATTGAAATTGTGCAGTTTTCATTTTGGAATGGTCTTTGTACAGAAATGTGAGAAACAGCCTGAAAGCCAGAAAGTGTCCTCTCAGTGTAAAATTGAACTTTGCTGCCTGCCTTGGTTTAACCCTCCTGTTGTCCTCATTTACAGGCACCAAAAAATATTGTTTCCTTGTCTGAAAAAAATCCAAAAATTCAGCAAAAAAATTCCCCAAATTTCTGAAAATTTGCAAAACCTTCAGGAAGAAAATTTCAATAATTCCTTAAAAGTTTTATTTTTTAAAAAATCCCCCAAATTTGGCAAGAAAATTCTTGTTGTTAAAAGATTTCCCAAAAATGTTGAAAATGTGGACATCAGAAGTTTCACGGTGAAAATATATATTTTTTCCACATTTTCAAACTAAAATGGGCCAATTTTGATGGGCAGGACAACACCAGGGTTAAAAAGCTGGCTCTGTGGTCAGAATCAAATTGAACTCATTGGAAGATGAGGAGAGATGTGCACTGAGCAAGGTGGAGGCCATTCTGACAAACATGGATCATCTACTTCATATCTGCCTCAATGAGCAACGAAACCTCGGTGGTGAACGGCTCCTATTCCTGTGCTGCAGGACAGAAAGATTTAGAAAATCTTACCATCAGCAATTAGACTATTTAATTCTAAAGTAAACTGATGAGACCCCAGACACTTGAATTTCCCTTTGGGGATAAATAAAGTTATTATATTGTACTGTAGCTCCAGGGACTGAAGGTGTCCTGTAATGTGCAGCAACATGTTCTCCTCTGAGGCTGCTCATTTAGATCTTATGTTCTATCAGTGTTGTGAAGCTGTGCTCTAAACATTGAGGAAAACAATCAGTGTCCATCTTTGACACGACAGCAGCAGCAGCAGCAGCAGCATCTGAGCAGCTTCACCACTGTGTTCACCTGGATCCAGTTTAGTTTGATGGAACCAAGTGAACGATGTGAGGAGCAGAAAGTCTCTGAGGTCAGACAGCAGCACTTTGAAATATTGCTTTGTTTCTGTTTTCAGAGGACTTGGGACCTCCATTGGAGCCCCGAACCACCGATCCTCCAACTGGTTACACACACACACACTCACACAAACACACACTCACACCCACCACCATGTTTACCCACCATCCTCACCCTGTCTCTCCCTCCTCCTCCTCCTCCTCCTCCTCCTCCTCCTCCTCCTCCTCCTCCTCCATGCTTTCTCCCCTCCTCTCTCCCTCCTCCTCCTCCTCTTCCTCCACCATGCTTTCTCCTCTCCTCTCTCCCTCCTCCTCCTCCTCCTCCTCCTCCTCCTCCATGGTTTCTCTCCTCGCTCCCCTCTTCTCTTGTCTCTCCCTTTCTCCACCCTCCTCTCAGCACAGCTGCCAGACAGGTAAGAGAGGTGCTGAGCCTCCAGCAGACCAACCTCCAAGTAAGAGGTCTCGCACTTAAACTCTTATTATATTATATTATAATTTATTATAGTTTAAGTGCAGTTTCTTTTTTTTAAGTTTAATTGAATGTGATTTATGTTGGATGTGATCTGGTCAGACTTTATTTGAATGAATCTGTTGTGATGATGTCTGATCGATCTATTCCAACTTTATTTGAATATATTTTCTCTTTGTATAGTGTGATTTATGTTGGATTGTGATTTGATCAGACTTTATTTGAATGAATCTGTTGTGATGATGTCTGATCAATCTATTCTGACTTTATTTGAATCATTTTTTCTGGTTTTATTGTATATAGTTCGTTTGCAAAATGTGATTTATGTTGGATGCGATCTGACCAGATTTTATTTGAATGAATCTGTTGTGATGATGTCTGGCTGATCTATTCCAACTTTATTTGAATGAAATTAAATTGAATATCTATTGTTTGTGGCCCTGCAATGGACTGGCGAGCTGTCCAGGGTGTCTCTGCCTTCGCCCTGAGTCGGCTGGGAAAGACTCCAGCCCCGCGTGACCCTACAGAGGATCAAGTGGAGTGAGGATGGATGGATGGATGGATGGATGGATGGATGGATGGATGGATGGATGGATGGATGGATGGATGGAGTGTGATTCCAACTGAACTCTGTCCTTGTCAGTGGGACTCGGGTCAGGGTGCCTTTCAGAGGTGTGGGTGGATCTGGGGGGGATAAACACCCTCACAGTGAAACTCCGCTCTGGCTAAAGGTGAGAAGGATGCAGACAGCATGTCATGAAGTAGTAATATGTGTGTCTGCGTCCAATCCTGGACCCACAGTGGAGTTCCACAGCGACAAGGACCAGAGTTCAGTGGAATCACACTGGGAGGGGGGAGGAAGCTTTCAAAGGTAAGTTTTAGGTTTTGATTATATATTCATAATAAACAAAGTTTTTAAATATCCAATAGGAGGTGAGCAATATTCTGACATGCTCTCCTGTTGTTTTTTCCAGCCCCAGCAGACCCATGAAGATGACCAACCGAGCCCACCAGAGATGACCCCAGAGACTGCAACCAGATGACAGGACAACTTTCTAAGGAGCAGAATGCACTGGTACTTTACAAAGAATCACCCTACACATACTGCATGTTTACACAGGGATTTAGTATACTGCACATCACTGACTGAGAGAATGTAGTTCTGTCAGAGTCGATGGCAAAATCAATCTACGTGTTTTTTTTTTTAATAGCTGTTTCCTGGCCCCCAACGATTTCAACAAGGATGGAACATCAAGGAGAAAAAAGTCATTAAGAAGAAAAGGATGATGGGAACTAGATCCAGGAGCAGTGCATGAGATGTGAGACCACTCAACTAAAACAAGGTGAGTTCAGAGGAACAGAGATGCAATGATTAATCACTTAATCAAACACATCGATTGTATTGTTGGAATAACTTTTAAAGACAAAATAAAGTCAAAATTATCTGATTCCAGCTTCTTAAATTTGAATATTTGCTGGTTTCTTTACTCCTCCATGACTGTAAACCAATTGGTAATTAAAGGATAAAAGTCAAATTTCTCTGATTTTAGCTTCTTAAATTTGAATTGCTGGTTTCTTCACTCCTCCATGACAGTAAACTTATTACTAGAGTAATTACAGGGGAGAAAAAGACAAATTTCTCTAATTCCAGCTTCTTAAATTTGAAATATTTCTGGTTTCTGTCCTCCTCTGTGACAATGAACTGAATATGTTGTGTTATGTTGACAACACAAAACATTTAAGGACATTGTTGTGGTCTTTAGGAACCACTGATAACATTTTTCAGCATTTTCTGACAAACTACAGACCAAACAACTAATCAATTGATTGAGGAGATGTTCAACAGACTGACAATGAAAACAATCATTGGTGGAAGGCCTGTTAATTTCAGTTCTATGGCTCAAATGCAATTATTTATCTGTGATTTAATGAACCATCTTGCTGTGTTTTTGCTCTCTTTAGAGCTCTCTCTCCAAGACACCCAGTAAAATGAAGGATCAGATCAGGACAAGAAACTAGATCAAGAGCAGCCACAGTATGTGAACTGAGACAATGGAAGAGGGGATGCTTAATATAGTGACACAAAAGGTGAGACAACAAAGAAATCTAATTCTGTTGTGTTTCATTATTTTGTGTATGTTGTGGCCTATAACAAAGGACATCATCCATCCATTAGCTACATCTTTTATCCTATATAGAGTTGCGGGGGTTTCAGGTCACCAGTCCACCTCAGAGCGATCACAAAGAGACTGACAACCATTCACACTAAGCCGTCAGGTTTAGTTTAGAATCACCAGTTAACCTTCCATGTATGTGTTTGGATTGCAGGAGGAAGTCAGAGTACAAAGAAAAAGCCACACAGCCACAGAGAGAACATGGATGGAAAGAACCAGATGACCAGCAGGTTGGTACCAATATAAATACAATAAACCTAGTGACAGTGTATTCTTATATACTCCTACTGAATGTGAATCTCACACACGTGTCTGTGATTCTTTTCTCCCAACGCTGTGACTTCAGAATCTAAGAAGATAAAGAAACAGTTCGATGAGCCTCCAGACGATCAACGACAGAAGAAACATGTCAGAGAACAGGAGGAAGATGAATAACAGCATCAAAGAGAGAAAAAGAAACAGACCCAAGAAGAAGAAGACCCAAGAAGAAGAAGAAGAAGAAGAAACAGACCCAAGAAGAAGACCCAAGAAGAAACAGACCCAAGAAGAAGACCCAAGAAGAAACAGACCCAAGAAGAAGAAGAAACAGATCCAAGAAGAAGAAGACCCAAGAAGAAGAAGACCCAAGAAGAAGAAACAGACCCAAGAAGAAGAGCTCCAGATTACTCCGAAGGTAAACTCCTCAAATGAAATGTGTCTACAGTTAAAGTCATTTCAGTGGATATCTTTACTATAGACATAGATGCTCTGAACGACAGCTTCAACATTACATTTCAATGTGAGACTCCATTCATTGTTTTTTCTCCAAATGTAAATACAGCAACCCAGGCTGCTGGTGGACTTCCCATGATGCACTGAGCCCCTCCCCTCTCCTCATCTCCTCTCCTTACAGTTAGATGCCACCATTGTACGTCACTAACTTTGTGTCTGGTCCTCTCTGCAGGTTTCTCTGGATCTGGAGCTACAAGTTTAGATCAGCTCCTCACCCACCTGCAAAGAGTTCATGTTCTCTCCCTCCTCTGTACCCTCATTCCAAACGGAGGTTTTTTTTTCAACTTCCTGGCAACAGGAAGTTTTTTTTCCTCCACACTGCTGCCAAATGTTTGATCTGATCAAACTGCAATAAGAGAGAGTCTTAAATAAAAAGCCAAAACAAGAGAACTGTATCTGTTTGTTCGAACATTTGACATTATGGACTCTTCCTGTAGCCTTATTCTATGGTTAGAAAATCATGTTAGTCTAAAAATGTGTTTTCAAACCACTGGTTTCTCATAAACACCTGTGACTCAGACAAACTGTACAGCATTTGCATGTTTGAAAGGTTGTTTAATAACTTGGGATAAATACACAGGATACTATTTTCACTGAATACACAAATGCTGCTTATTTTCGTGTTAACAGACAGTTTTGGGTTAGTTGTTCTTTCCAGTGCTTGTTTTATTTACAAAAAACACATCAGATAATGACATAAGAAAGTGAAAACAATATAACAGCTCAAATCACAAATAGAAGATATGAAGTAAAACACATCCAAATCAGAGACACAGCACCCACAAGTACATGTCAACTCCTGAATGTGTTGCCTTCACTGAAGTCCAGAGGTTTAACAGGTGCAGCAGCTTCTGACCTCTGTGGACTGAGCTGAAATCCGTTCCAGAGCCACAAAAATCTGATTATTTTAACCTACTGATAGCTTCTTCTTCCCTCCTATTACTCTCTGCTCTTCCTGCTTCATCCTGGATTCTAAATAATCCCGGTTATGATGGACTTTAATATGTGGCTATGGTCTGATAACTAATAAACAAATGCTGCATTTCTAAACCGAAAAAAAGCTACATTTCTAACAATGCCATATGGTTGAATGAACAGCCTTGGTGGAGTACTGCGCTCTGACTGCTTTTCTTGTTATCATTTGCTGTGTATTTGCCATTGTGAGGACAAAAATCTGCTTTCTGTAAGAATGTACCAAACGTCCAGAAGATAAAAGACAAGATTATTAAAGAATGTAATCCTATCGACCAACAATTCCTATTCGTCAGTGATATCAGACCTGGCCTAATTATTGAAAAATTATTCAAATGAGCATTTTTTGATCCAACACCTCTCTGATTAAGGTTTGGCTATGAGTACCTAGTTAAAGATTGAGAAAGCTAATCGCTATGGTTCAACAAAAAACAAACCAACCTCTCTAAAGGTGTATTTCAAATCCCTTCCTCATTCCCATGTACATAATCAGTTTAGTAATCTAGTGACCTAGACGGCACACCGGGATCGATCCCATGCTTCAGTTCAATCTGCCATAAACATTTTAGACAAAGGTTATTTCAGAGGAATCACCACAAATCATGAATTTTCTCACAGAGGTGAGGTGGAAGTTGTGAATTTGTGCTACTGATCAAGAAAAACTGTCTTGAGCTTTGAGGGATTTGCAGACACGTCTACGCCTACACCTGATTTCTCTCTACTTTCAAAAACAATAGATGCTCTCACAACTAGACTAGACTGCTTTTTATAACGATCTATGCTCCATCGTATCTGTGGAATTTGTGGAATCACTGTCAGCACTGGGATCAAACATGGGGGTTTTAAAGGTTAACTTTATCACTGGTCTTTAGCTCTATTGGTATTGCATTGAACAAATAAAAAACAAAACTAAATAAAATATATGAAGACATAAAACAAAAAATACTACACTTAAAAATAAAAAGATTTTTGTAGGGTTATAACTTCAGGTCTAAATTAGACACAATAATCTCCATAATGAATTTCACTGTAGGGTATTAACCTTATATTTAAATTAGTCAGACTAATCGCTATAATTAATGATAGGGTCTTTACTCACGATATTTAAATAATCCGTGTATGGTTCGCTCATTCGTTTTTCCGTTTCAAAATAAAATCTAAAAAAAACAATAAACCACGCTGTTTTTTTTGTTTTTCCGTTTTAAAAACCTAAATGTAGAAATGTATTATTTAACTAATGAAAAAACTACAGTGTTGTTTTTTTGCTTTAGCTTTTTACACCCGAAATACAAAATACGGCTGTTGTTTTATTTTGTAGCAACACCGGAAGTCACCGAGGAAGAACAGTTTAGAGCTGGTCTGGACCGTGAACACATCAAGAATGGCTGTCATCGAGCCCTTTTCCTATTTCATTCTCTTTAAGAGTGGAAAACCCACGCAGAAATCACGGAGCTCCACATTGCTCTATAATGAGAGTCAGGAGGTTCTGCTGGAGAACAGTTTAAGAAGATCAATCATGTGTCTGATGCTGATTTGGAGAGAGCTGGAATTTGTTCTGTTAACCACAGATGTTATTTTCAGTGCCATACTTTATTAACTGTAGAATGTTGCGTTTCACTTCTGTGTGTTTTACAGTCAGATCCGACATGTGGACGACAGTTTATGACGGGATTCTGGTCATCTACTGGTGCTGATGTTCGAGTTTAACTGGCGATCAGGTTAACTGGTGATAGTTTCCATCTCCAGATGTTTCGTCCTCAGATTCGTCCCGACCAGACCTGGCTGTGTGTGAAATAAAGATACTAAAGAAGACCTCGCCAAAAGACGTCGGCATCACTATTTAATGAAGTCTATATCCATGTAAATATCATCTGCAGACAATAAAAAAGAAATGTGCTGGCGAAATTTAAAAAAAAAAAAAAAAAAACACGTATTTTTTATGAATGGTGAGAGGAAACGATGGAATCCAGAGATAAAATTAGAGACCACAATCTGACTAAAAACGAAGCGATTATTTGTTTTTTTTCCTCATTTTATTTTGAAACGGAAAAACAAAAATGAGCGAACCATACACGGATTTGTTGTTGTTGTTGTTAATTACAGTTTTGAGCTGTTTTCGTTGGTTTTACTTGTTAATATCTGTAATTTAACAAAACAGGGAAAATGTGGAAAACAACTGTAAATTCTTTACAAGTTTACTGTTTAAAAAAATGCTCTTTTTGCAGTGTAGTATAGCCTGAAATTGACTTCACAAATTAAATAAACTATCATTTCCACAGTTTCATGTGCCTAAGAGTGGGAAAAAACATATTTATGTTATAATATTTTTGCATATATATTGGTTGTCTTCAGCAACATTAACAACAACTGAAGGAATTTTGAGAAATAAATTTAGCTGTGACTGAACTATTTTACGACACAAGATGGCGCCGGTACGTTAGGAGAAAAACAAAACCCTGCAGCTCATACAGCTGTTTATCCCTACCTCGGGAGGAAAAAACATCCAAGTATTACAAAAAGTAGGCATTTCAGGAAATTGTCATGCTCTGTTTAATTCCTTCTGCCTTCTCATTAACCATTTAGAAGCTTAAAAGCCAAGAACCTACTTGTTTTATCGTGACGTTTGTATAAAACCCTTCTGAACTTCACATTCATCTTAGAAATCTGTTTACACTCAGTTCCCACCCTCAACCCTTCACTCTCCTCTGATTGGGCGAACGTCCCGTCAATCAAAGGACCGGGTTCGTTATGCATGCTTCGCTTGCTCCTGGAAAGCTCTGGATTTTTGGATTCTCGGAACATAAAAGTGTGGCAATTGAAGAAAAACAAAAGTGACAAAGTTTGCTAGTGAGAGCAGAACCTGTTGAATTTGTTCTAAACAGATAGCAAAGATGATGCTTAGGTAATTGTAGTTGTAATATGGGTTGCAGTTTGAATAAATTCGCTAACTGTGGCGATTTCTGCGCCATTTGTCCTGTAAGCACAACACTCTCGAGTTGTGCTATTAATAATAACACAGTTTTTCTCTGTGGCTTTTCAAGAAGACAAATAAATATCCAGTGTTGCCAAAACGCTTTCGTTGGTCCGTTGTGTCATATGATGTGTTACACATTTCCGGCAGCCCGTGAAGGCAGCAACGAGTTCATTGTGGCCCTGCAGAGCTAACGCCATCACACGTAGCGGCTACGACGAGCAGCACGGCGACATCAGGGCCACCACAGCAGCGCAGTCGTATTACTGTCAAATTATTTCACTATAACGGCAATGGAATACAGCGCTGCGGATCATTAGACGCGTCCGAACTGGTAAGTGACACTGTTTTCTAATTATACTCATCATTCAGCTTCGTTTCTACTTCCAAAGCCGAATGAATTACTTTGATTTTTTGTCCCCCCCCAGTTTTTTCCGTTTACTATTATTGACGTTTGGTGAACGTGCTTAGCCTGTTAGCTAGCTACACTTGTATGTGTGCCGAGAGGATGTCTAGAAGAGGCGTCGGCTGTTTTTTAAATGCCAAAGAAACACCATCATCTAGTGTGTGTAACTGGGATGAAGGAAACAGCATCCGGAGCTAATTAAACAAGTAGGTTATCCACGGTCATTGGCCGAAAAACAAATGTTTAGCACCACACGGGAGGGTTTTAGCCTTCAAAGCATCTTGACGCATTTTGATTCTCACTGCTCGGTTGTTTACCATACCTCCACCCCCCCATCTCTCTCCTCTCTCTTCCCCATCATCATCATCAGCAGCAGCAGCATCTCCTATTGATGCTCAGTGGAGTCAGATGAAGGACACAACCTCACATGATTCACTGACTCTGTTTTCACTTGGTGCTCTGGTAACTTTAAGAAGATGCAGGTTGGACTGTGTTCATGCTGACGATCAGTGTGTTGTTGTGATAACACTATACTCTGTTCTCAACAAGTTTCACACCGCAACTCCTGGATTTTAATCAGGTTTAAATGCACCGTGCTGAGGAGATTTACAACCATCTTTCTTATTCATGTAAAAGGCAGTTTCTCCCTCCTTTCCTATTTGGTAATTGGGGTTAAACACTCTCGCCACCTCTATTCCCCTCTAAAACAATGAAGGGCATCCCTCCATCTATTTCCTCGGCCCATAAACCTGGCCAGGTCTGAACCGCAGCCATTTGTTCCGCGTGTTGTGTTTGCAAAATTAGTGTAATTGATTGTATTGTCGGCCGCTGCCATTAGGCGCCCAACCCTTTCTCTCTTCCAACATCACTTCACGAACTGTTTCTTAATGAATCAGGCTCATTTACAAAATGTGACACACAGCAAACCTTGCCACTCATAATGAATTTATTTTAGGTGGCACTATAGGGAGAACGGCAGAAACTGGAGGCTCTGTAATGTGATGCAGAGTTGTAATTTCCCCTGCTTTCTTTTGCCTATTTTCAGCAAACCAGCCTCCTTGGGTTTTGAGCGGTGCCAGCAGCTGGCATTCAGCTCGCTGACTCCACTAAGTGTTAGATTTCTGCAGCAAGAAGAAGCAGAAGCTGCCTATTTCACAACCATGTGATGTTGTGGCCTGCAGAGTTCAGGTGCTGCAGGTGCAGTGTATGGAAGCGCAGTATATTTATCTGTGGATGGATCGGTCCCCATGCTGCAGGGATAATCTCTGTTCAGAGGTAGTAGTCTTGGAAACCGAGCTCAGGAGACTGTGTGCTTTGTGAAATATAGTGTTTTTTGTAGAAGCTGTATGCGCGCACACACACACACACACACACACACACACACACACAAATCTAGATCATTTGACGTGTGGTGGGAGCTGGCATTAATCATAGAAAATTACAGACGTTAAATAAAAATGTGTTTAATCAGACATTTTTGCAGTGACGTTCTGTATGGCAGATGTCCCCGTCTGACTTGTAGCTTCTTGCAGAAACAACCCTTGTCTTGTCAGGATGAGTTATGAGTTAAGAGCTGCTACTTTTCATTCTTGGTGCCATACAATAGGACGAGACATGCAGTGTCGCTGTTAAGTCTCGCACGCTTATTGTGTATGTCTATTTAGACAGACGGCTTGAAAAAAAAAAGGCTTCTCCTCCTTTTACAATGTGGTGAAACGCTGCCAAAGAACCGTGTTCCAAATTACATTGGTATGAGCTTGCTGAGTGAAATCGAAAGGATCTGAGGAAATTTATAAGGTGAAGTCCATAAATATATATTTTTTTCCTTTTTGAGTTATCCATTAGAATGTTTGTTTGCGTTCATCTCGAGCTCATCCTGTTGATTTTAATGGACAAACAGTGAGTGGGAAGGAGGTGCCTGGCACCATCTTGGCTGTTTTATGAGCACAACAGTGGAGAACTCACTGCTTACATTGGATTTCACTCTAAAAGGGGGTTTGCAGTAGATTTGTGTGCGTTGTTTGGTGTCAACTAAATACATTTTTAAATTGCATGAATGATATACAATATAAGTTAATTTAAGACAAACTACATAGTTACCTAAGTCTAAAATACCAAAGGGCTGGTAAACAACATCAAATGTGATGAATCTTAGCTAGCTAGCTGTTATCATTAGCCATAGACGGTATATAAAAGATGGATGTAGTGTCGGGGTCTCAACAGTGAAGTCAGTGCGGATGTGACTTAAGACTTCATTCTTTCTAACAGCCAGCAGGGGGCTGGTTGTAAAAAACAAAAAAAAAAAAAAAAAAAAAAAAAAAAGAAATCTGATTCTATGGAAGTCTATTGGAAAATGACCCTACTTCTCACCTGATTTGTTTGTTGGTTTTTATGCTTTTATAGGTCTCAGTTGTTAGTTTCAAGTCTGTTTCAAAGTAGCATGATGTTCATCTATTAAATTATGGTCCAATTTAGAGGAAAACAGACGATAAAGCAGGATATTGAAGGCCGGTCTAATTTGTGATCTTTAAAAATGAAGCCTCAAAACTACAGTCTACAACGTGAGGCGATAATGCTACTAGAGAGTAAAATTATACATTCTGTAAAACAATGGACAGCCCACATATTGGGGTTTGCAGGAAAATTATATGCATATTGTCTGGTGTTATTGTTGTTTCACAAGACAAAGTGAGTATACATGTTTGTTGGCAGCTAACAATACTCCGAGGGAAAGAATTCATTGTCAGGTTTTGTTGGGTAATTGGCCTGAATGCTTTAGAAAAAAAAGACATATTAAGAAAAAATTATCATGGACATAGAGATGGACTCCTTGGGGTTTTATTTAGTTGTTGTTCTTTTGCTGATTTATGGCTTCATTAAGAGTCACTCTATGCGCTGCGAAATATATTCTATTTTCTATCTGATTGTGTTAGCTGATGTGAGTTCTCTTAGGAAAACCTCTGTTCACCTTGTTACCAGATTTAAATATGTCTCTTCAGTCGGGTTAATTTTCCCGAAAATGCATTTTATTTTTGCTTTTTGTTGTAATAGTAAGTCTATATGCGGCTGACTTGAGGGGGTGTCATCAAGAACACTGGAGACTATACATGTGTCATATACTTCAGGGGAATCTTGAGTGGGACACACCTCCAACACAGCTGTGGTCTGCTGTACTGCTATGACTGGTGTTGTGGGCTGTATTTTAACACTGTGACAGTTTATGATTGTTATTTCACAAGAAAGATCGGTGTGACTGAAACTTTTAAAATAATCAACACAGAGGTGATGTATGTGTGCCAGACTGACTTTTCAATAGGTTTTGAAAGAGCCTTGTTTTTGTACGTCTTGGGTACTTTGTTTTGTTATGAATAAATCACATTTTTGTCCACTGATGTGAGAGATTATATAACGTCACTTTCACACAGTGTTAACCGTAGCTGTGCAATACTGTCGGATTGCTCCTTTAATTCAGTCCTCAGTTTCCAAGTTCAGCAGTCGTGTCACTATGTACACTGCAATTTCTTCTCCTGTGCTAAACTCCACGTTTATTTTCTCCCTAAATCTATACAGTGTCCTTTGATAGAATGATGAGTGAAGACACTTTGCTTTCTTCAATATGGTGGTGAAAACCTGCTCTGGACGAATGTTGTATATTGCATGTTTACAAAGAAATGCAAAGTATGTACTGTCCACTGTAGGACTGTGTTATATCGTATTATACAGTGCAGAATGCTGAACAGAAAGCATTCCTTCACCTTTTGCACACTTAGTAAAGTTTAAACAGATTACAGTGTAATAGATAATTGCTTTTTCCCCCCATCAAGCCACATTCAGTAATCCATGATGGCAAAATTCATGCAAAGTCTTTAAAAATTAATAACTGAAATTTCTCTGAAACATTCTGATTCTTTGCTTTGACACCTCTGACTGTGTTCAGGTGCAGCTTGTTCTCTTCGATTATCCTTAAGACGTATATAGATTCTGATCTGAGTCCCCCAGTGGTGAGCTGAATTGATTGGACACACACCTGTGGATGTAGGGTCCCATGATTCTCACCTTGTGCCAAGGTAAACGTGTTGACTGGATTTTCTCTTCTCAGATAGACTTTAAAGCATTTCTATATGCTTCAGTGCAAATTATGTTCTGTATGTAGTGTTTCTTTGAATAAAAATGCATAAAAATAAACACAACTGTACAGAACAGATTCATCCATTTCCTCATGTTATGACCCCAACTTTAGAAACCACAGATTTTGCAGAATATTTTTTAAAAAGGTTGAGCTTTACATATGCCTGAATATTTTCCATTCTTTTCCAGTTTTTCCTAATGAAAACAGTGTGCAACACATGTTTGTCACTGCGTGTATTTTAGTGTAGATCCGAATCCAGATGGAGATGAAAAGGACTTTGGTATCGTCTGTGAATATAGCCTCAGTCTATCCTCTTGAAGTGATTTAAACTTGCTTTGGTATTGATCCACTTTAGACCCGATTCAGCCTGTACAACACCTGCTCTTCCTCTGACTCAGGCAACGTGGCCGTCATTCACCATGTTTGTGCGGCTTTGATTCATTCTGCCAGAGCGTATTGTTCTGTACACTAATGACACACTGTGATCCCATTGTGCTCGAATGTGAAAGAGGTAACAAACAGCTACATGGAAGTGCAGGTGTGGATTGTGTTCGCTATGGTTACATCACTCCTGATGTCCCTTTTGGTCACTGTCTGTCACTGTACTCTCTGTGGCCGGAGCCATTTTGAACAGATTTGGGCGTCTGTGCTGTAGCCAGTGCAGAGAGCTGGTGGCAGCATCATTTTTAAAGCTTTAATCCTCATCCTGTTGCAACTCTATGTAACCTCTTATCTCTGTTACTGAAGAATTGCTCACTTTACTGATCATAAACAGACATACTAGGAGCAATTTACCATTAATAGTAGACTTCAGAGAGACTCTTTAGTTTGTTTTGTTTGTCATCATTCTATATTTGCTTCGTAAATAACTCAGGATATTAATTATTGATTGTTCAAACAGTCTTAATCTGAGCATTTAAACTTTCAATACCTCGATCTTGTCCAGTAAATGCAGCAGTACTTTTTTCCCTGGTTCTGGCCTCTCAAATGAAAGTATTTTGCTGGTTGTCTTGATGACCTATGACAGTAGTTTGGATATTTTTGGGTTGGGCTGCAAAATTAATCAAGTATTAATCTCGACTACAATTTCGGCTTCCTGCAATTAAATGAACATGATCCACTGTGATATTGACGTTTTAAAATGTGTGCTCTGCTCATCGAAAACTCTGCTGCATATCAAATCAAGCACTTCCTAAACTAACAGACGGCCACCAGGGAGCGACTGAGATGTTTAGCTTCACTTGTGGGCAGCCGTGCTACTTGTGCAAAAAATTTTATGGATGATGAAGAAGAGCAATGTAAGAGAGACAGCAGATGGGCAAAATCTAATGACTGGAGCAGGAAGTGAGGAGCTTTAAAAGTGATTTTAAAACAGATCTTCACTCATTGTTTGTGTTTCGGATTTAGTGCAAGTGATGCTAAGCAAGAACAAATCATATACAAAGTGCGTAGGAGACTAGGAGACAACACAACTAACTTGTTTAGCCACCTGACAAAATACTATAAACTCTGGTAAGATGAATGCAAATAAATGTAAAGAAGAATAACGTTGCTAATATTAACTCGCTGAGTCCTTGTGCAGCATCAACTAAGATACTGTGTCCATAACAACGACGCTCTACAGTTTGCCACCATATCGTACAGCATGAAAGTGAAAGCAGCTCTGGTGATTTTCATTTGGGTGACCATTTTAGTAAAATCTTATTTATATTTTAGATTCCAGGAGATGAATGGACACTTAATTATTTAATTGCAAATATTTCTATATTTGCAGGTACAGAAGTCATTGAATAACTGTGGAAAAAAATGCAAATATCACTTTGGTCGTAATTTTGCAGTTGAATCTTTGGGTTTTGGACTTTTGATGATTAACTTTTGTCAATTTTTTTTGTGATTTTACAAATGAAAATATATTCGCAGATTAGTGCATTATGAAGATAATAGGTAGTTGCAACATCAACCAATACTACTCAAGGGTTTGTGGTTACAAAGTGTTTCAGTCAAGTTGGTGACAGGAAACAAGTTCATTAGGAATCTGACTCTGGTTGTCAGTAGAAATCAATATACACTGTCTTGCAAACATTGTAGGTCCCCCTTGTGCTGCCAAAACAGCAGTGGACCATCGAAACATAAAATCTGGGGGCCTTTGCCGTCTAACACTTCGTTTGTTGGCAGTGGACCCTTTAGACCTTGTGACCTGTGGGGTAGGGCCTCCGTGGATCAGGCTTGTTTCGGGGCATTCCACTGTTGATTAGATTGGGATCAAGTTTTGATGTTAGTTTAGCACCTTGGGCTCTTGGTCCTATTCCTCGAGCTGTTCCTGAGCCGTGTAAAAGTGTAGCATGCTGCATTATCCTTGCCATGAGGTAGGTGCTTGGTCTACAGCAATGTTTAGGTGGATGGTGCGCGTCAAAGTCACATACATGAATGCCAGGAATTGAGTTTTCCCAGCAGAACATTGCACTGTTACAAGATGATAAATGATGTTCACTTCACTTGTCAGTGGTTTCAGTGTTGTTGCTGAGTATACAAGGAGTTTTTACCTGCCTGTTTCTGTGCAGTGAGCTTCAAGCAAACTCATGTCTGCACAAGTGATTAAGTGTAACTCCTTCTGCATGTCATTTAGAACAGTTGGAGTAAACCTCCATCTCCTCTTCGAGAGATCTTTGCCCAGGATTTGATGGCGTCACATGGAGCTTGCGGTGGGTCAGATGGGCCCGGCTCATGCATTTCGTGTTGAGGGGGTTACAGTCAGCCGCTCCTCCACTGTCAGCGTCACGCCAAAACCACAAAGGTCAGAAAGACACCACAACAATGCTGTCCTTTGTGTCACGCTTCCAGTGGAGAGAGATGAAATCGCTGCCTCTTCTCTCTCTCACTCTTTGTGCCTTTTTATTCCCTGCTTTGGTGGCTGAATTGTGACGTACGTGCAAGCTCAAATGAAGTTATTGTTACAGATGAGTAAATGTTGAGCCACGGATGAATGCAGGCTACGACAGAGCCAGCGGGGATGTACGCTGACATGTGAGAGCAGAGCTACACATCATATGATCGCCTCTGTTAGCCTGCAGTCCCTCCAGCATCTTCCCATCACAACTGCTAGTTTTCTTCTCTGCTAATTAAAAACAGAGGTTCGACTTCACTTTTTTGACACTTACTACATGATCCATCAGCTTCATTTAAAAAAAAAAAAAGGGAATGTTTACGAGCGAGGCATATGCCACTGGGTCACTGTTGCAATGATATCAGGGGAGGAAATGGTGTGTGAAAGCGATACACTTGCATGAAAGCTTGTCAAAACGGGGCCCGTGGAGATGTCCGTCTTAGGGGTGTTTCTTCAAAGGAATTCAATTAACAGGAGTTGTTTGTCTTGCTTCAAGGAGCCGGGCTAACACAGATCCTATCACGCTGATCACAACACGCACAAACCCCCTTATCAGCCCAGCACTTCTACCTGTCGCAGCTCATCTTTGTGTTTGCTTACGGTGTGCTAGAACTGTGCAAAGTCAGTCAGTGGCCGTCAAGTGTGGCTTCATTTCCTCTGAAAAGAATCGCACTTGCTCATTTACATCTGGAGTGCAGGCGAAGCACGAAAGCACCAGTGAGCTCGGCTTCCTCTCATATCCTGCTCAACATTTTCCATTTTTAATCTCCCTCGCTTTTTTTCTTAATCTCTCCAATTCCATTTAGGTCTCAAGTCCATTTAGCCTTTATTCGTGAGTTCAACAGTGCACTGGAGCGCCTCGGTCTATATTTAAAACCTCACCGCTGAATAAATCGAGCAGAAATCTTTTAAGTCTGCCAGCCGCCACCCAACCTGAAAGTTTATACTGCTGCTGAAGCAGAGGAACAGCAATGGTAGGTTCCTGTAACAGGTTTCAGCCATATGCAGGCAGCTGAGCAGCTCGCAATAGATCCCTGGCAGCTCAGAGTACCACAGAGTTATAAGTGCTGCCATGCTTTATGCTTCCTCAGACTTTGTCCCAAACTGCAGATTAGTACTAAAAAAGTATGCAGTAGCATTTAGATTTTTTTTGAAGTATGTCCCACCTTCCAGGCTGCCTTTGCTTTGCAGTCATTTCATTGAAGGATTATGCATGCAGACTTCTCAAATCTGCATTTACAGCTGCTTTGCATCGATAGTGTGCGTTTGACAAAAATATAAGCAGCCGGAGAGTTAATGGGCAAAGTTAATGGGCAGCTAACAGGTGTGAAAATTTTTAAAAAATCCACACTTTTTTCTGTTTCTGTGACAGTATCCTCTAAAGACCAGCATCTGAAGCAGCTACAGCCAGCAGGTTTTCACATGTATTTTGCAACAGAGTTAGAAAAGCAAGTCTTTCTTCAATGGCTTTTTTTTTTTGAAGGAATTGAACAAAGCACATGACAGCGTTTGGTGAGTCTCCCTTGAGAAACACTTTTGGCACTTTAACCTTGCAAAAAATCTTTGTCAGCATGGAGCCCGATAGATGAATCAGAAATTGATGTTTCCTTATTGCAAATGCAGGACATGTCAGTGCTCTGCCCTGAAAACACTACATATATAAAAGTTCCAGTTTTTAAGTCACCTCAGACATGTATTTTTTATCTTTTAGTAGCACTGAATCAAAATATAATCAAATTACAATAATGACAGCTACAATTGTTAAGTTATGGGAGGTGCAATTTTTAGTAAAGGTAGAATGCATCACAACAAGCTATTTTAGCTAAAATGTGGTGCTACAGAAATCCTCAGTCTATAAATCTTATTCTCTGTTTAGTACAGACAACAGCAAAATCACTGAATTTTTTTATGTGCAAAAATTACCATCCCGATTGAAATCATTACTCATATCGCAATATCTCCCATTTTTATTCTGCAGGTTCTTGTTACGTTTCAGTTGATCTATGAGCATGTTTCCTCAGGAAATTGTTTCACAGAGGTGGTAGGTGCCAACGTACCAAAGATGAGTAACACTAGACTTTAAAATAAATAAAAACCAAGTAATCATTTCTTTTGACATCAGTGTGAAGACTTTATTTTAGGCGCAGGGTGACTGCTGTAAAATGCTGCTTTGCACTCTGCACAGACTATAATCTGACTATAATTTCAGCTCACATATAAGTGGGGCTCCAGTTTACAAATTTATGATAAATCCATATTTGAGGTATTTAGTAAAGCATTGTAACATTTGTATAATTTGTAGGAAATCCCTCCTAGTACATATGTTTTCTTCATTAACTGAAATATTACTTAAGCAATTGAAATATTGTTAGCATACTTGCCAACTCTTGAGTAACCAGACTCCAGCTCTAATGAGTATTTTGGTCAAAGAGTTAAATCATTAAGTGAAGCAGAAGTAAACAGGAGCGTGGGTGGAATAACAGTCGACATCAACTGTGTAGATGTTTGCTAGGAAAACAGCTGTCAAAATTCATCAGATGTGTCAAGCTGATTATGTGTAGTGAATTGTGTTTAATAGTGGAGTCTTGTCTTGTCTTTTTGCTACAGTATAAAGTGTACAGGTTTTTTAGTGTTAAAATAGAATTATAGAATTGGAATCAGTTTTATTATCAAATTCACGTACGAGGAATTTTTTGCATTGCAAGTCTATGGACAGCAGATGTTGCAAGTCAAATCAAAAGTAAATGTCATAGACCAAATAAATTTAAAAGTAACAGAAGTGTTTACATTGTCCAGAAATGTGCAAATTCTTCACCTGAGAATGTACGAGGATACATAGTGTGAATGATGATTTCTGTATGGCTCTGAGGTCGTGCGGTTCATGTGTAGTCTGTATCTGCAAAAGCTCAGAGCGTCTCCAGTGAACATCTTAAAGCTTTCTGCCTGCCAGTCAGAAGAAGAAATCATGTGGGCGTTGTTGTTCACCGCTAAAACGGTGGCTGAGGTGGGCGATACACGTCGCTACGCTTCATTATTTATTAATGATATGTTTACCATAGTGGCAGGCAGACTGGTGACAAGTGTTTGTGTTTTGTGGGGAAAACAAAAGTTCATCTTATCTCGGATAGTAACTGTGCGTCCTCGCCAAGAGCTTCTATTATGGCCAATTTCCACTGCAGTGTACAGTCTCCTGATCTGTCTGCTCTCCCCGTGTTACACTCTGCTATCTGTTTGACTGTGCACCGTCGTTTCTCTGCATTGCTGATGTAGCTGCAAGATGCTGACAAAGGAGATGATTGCTCACCCTGGCACCGGCGACATGCTGGCAGGCCGGACCTGAGCCTTCACCAGGCCTTGTTAAAAGGCTGTGACATCGCTCAGGGGGAGAGAACTATGTTGGCAGAGTCACAGGGCTTTATCTTCACGATGCTCTGGCACATGTTAAACAACCCCCGGAGCAAAAGCTTTGAACATATATAATGATCAGGGTTGGCCTGTGACCATCATACAGTCATTCACAAGCTGATGTTTTTTATAATGTCAGAGATGCCCCGGTGAAAAATGTACTATATTAGAAACAAATGGCTCTAAATCTTTTGTAATGGAATGTTCATTTAAAAGAGTGACATAACTGCCACCATTTCAGCAGTGAGCAACAACGCTCACATGATTTCTTCTTGTGAGCTCGTGGTTAAAAGGTTGAATTTTCCTTATGCTGCAGCACAACTGAGACGCTGACTGTGAGAGCTCTTCAACTGCGTAGGATTCGAGATCAACAAAAAACTTACCATAGTAAACATAGTAATTTTTCCACTAAAGGTCTCACTTACTGATTTCTCTTTCTCTAAAGGAGTGTCTTGAAATCCTCATTTTCATTTGGGAAGATATTATTTAGCTAATGTAAAATTACAGCAGGTAATCTAAATCTAGGTTTACTGTCAGAATTAGATCTGATTGATTCTAGATTTTTGGCACCAATACTAATGCTGATTTTGAGGGAGTTAAAGATTCCAATAATAAGAGATCACCCAATAGTCTTTATAGCTGCACATATATATTGTAAGTTTATATTTAGATGGGAAAATAAATGATTTAGTTATTGTTTATTGACTCAGTAATGTTTTTTTTTCACAAACTAGTTAGCATTTTACCATGAGGACACACCACGAGCCTTCTGTACGTATGTTAATGGCCTGGAGAGTTTTCATACATAATTAACTTGCTCTCGCTGTGTCTAATGTCATGTGTGTGAATGACAAAGGCTAGATTCTGTCCCAACAAAGCCTCCCTGTGCTGCTTGTGGAAATCTGCATTGCAAAGAAGCTATTAGGTTTTATGGTTCCTATGAATTTCAATGTGGATGTTCAGATTTTTTGCTTCATGCCCTCAGATTTCCACTCAGAGCCCAGCGGAAGGGTGAGCGTTTGTGTGGAGCTCTTCCCTCTGAGTCTTCATCTTTTTTTTTTTTTTTTTAAGTTATTTTTTTTTGGCCTTTTTGTCGGCTTTATTGGATAGGCACAGTGAGAGAGAGACAGGAAACAGGGGAGAAGAGTCGGGGAAGACATGCAGCAAAGGGCCGCGAGCGGGAATCGAACCCAGGCCAGCTGCGTCGGGGACCAGCCCTGTACATGGGTCGCCCGCTCAACGCGTTGAGCTATACGGGCGCCCCTGAGTCTTCATCTTATCTCGGATAGTAACTGTGCGTCCTCGCCAAGAGCTTCTATTATGGCCAATTTCCACTGCAGTGTACAGTCTCCTGATCTGTCTGCTCTCCCCGTGTTACACTCTGCTATCTGTTTGACTGTGCACCGTCGTTTCTCTGCATTGCTGATGTAGCTGCAAGATGCTGACAAAGGAGATGATTGCTCACCCTGGCACCGGCGACATGCTGGCAGGCCGGACCTGAGCCTTCACCAGGCCTTGTTAAAAGGCTGTGACATCGCTCAGGGGGAGAGAACTATGTTGGCAGAGTCACAGGGCTTTATCTTCACGATGCTCTGGCACATGTTAAACAACCCCCGGAGCAAAAGCTTTGAACATATATAATGATCAGGGTTGGCCTGTGACCATCATACAGTCATTCACAAGCTGATGTTTTTTATAATGTCAGAGATGCCCCGGTGAAAAATGTACTATATTAGAAACAAATGGCTCTAAATCTTTTGTAATGGAATGTTTATTTAAAAGAGTGACATAACTGCCACCATTTCAGCAGTGAGCAACAACGCTCACATGATTTCTTCTTGTGAGCTCGTGGTTAAAAGGTTGAATTTTCCTTATGCTGCAGCACAACTGAGACGCTGACTGTGAGAGCTCTTCAACTGCGTAGGATTCGAGATCAACAAAAAACTTACCATAGTAAACATAGTAATTTTTCCACTAAAGGTCTCACTTACTGATTTCTCTTTCTCTAAAGGAGTGTCTTGAAATCCTCATTTTCATTTGGGAAGATATTATTTAGCTAATGTAAAATTACAGCAGGTAATCTAAATCTAGGTTTACTGTCAGAATTAGATCTGATTGATTCTAGATTTTTGGCACCAATACTAATGCTGATTTTGAGGGAGTTAAAGATTCCAATAATAAGAGATCACCCAATAGTCTTTATAGCTGCACATATATATTGTAAGTTTATATTTAGATGGGAAAATAAATGATTTAGTTATTGTTTATTGACTCAGTAATGTTTTTTTTTCACAAACTAGTTAGCATTTTACCATGAGGACACCACTTGACTCAGCACTGAGATGTGATAGATACTCTACTATATGCGCTGCAGACAGAGCATGTTGTAAAACTGGAGTCTGAGCTGCTGCTTTGCGGGACAAACTATGCAATGACTCCATATCTAAATTACCCCAAGTATCTTTTTTTCTCGATATTGTTCTATAAAAACAGTCTTTATACCAGACATTATATCTGGCAATACAGTATATAAGTAATAGGCCTATATTAGCCAATCGGTGAGACTAGTCAGAAATGTAGAGTTGATACAGTAAATTATGTGGCCATGTTTTCTACAGTCATGTCAGGATTATCATAACTGTTATTGTGGTTGTAATTAGAACAAAAACCAAACCATCATTGAAAACTTAGGATTTTCGAGATGAATGTAAATATAGTGTTTTAAAAATTCTGCTTGCGTAAAATTGTAGCTGTGAGAATCATTAAAAGTAGTGTTAAGAATCAAATGTTTACTTTGCAGAAGATGTTTATTTTGTAATCCTCTTGTGGTCCTTTAGATTTATTCTCTGATTGCTCAGGGGATCACAGACCCCTTGTTGGGTTTGATTTTTTTTTTTATATTTAAGTCTCAGTACAATACTTGCATGCTATATGAATGCACTGAAAGAGCTGCTGGCTGCTGTAATCAGTCCTCCTCTCCACACTGGCTGTGATGTGTTGCCTTCACAGTCACCAAAAACTTGGTGGGACAAAATCCACAGTCCTCAGATCTCAGGAGGGCCTCATGTTTCAAAACAGAGCTTGGCCTTTAAATAGTTTGCTCCACTCAGATAAAATAACTTAAATTCCATTGGCAGATTTGCAGTTGCACTGTATCTGTACCTGCAAGTGTGAGGTTTTTATCAATGTATTACATTTTGTGGCCTACTTTATTCACCAACAGAATGTGCTATGCCTTTATACGACTGATACTACAAAGTAAAATTTCCTCATCGTCACCCACTCACACTGCCAATCTCACAGGAGTTCCCCCCACTATGTCCAGGGAGGCCCTACTGGGAATCACATCAGCTTTTAATTCTTCCTGTAAAGACAGAGAATCCGTCCAGCGCTTCTGAAGTGTTTGCTTGATCTGAAAAAAAAAACGCCCTCATTTTTTTTCCTCCCCGCTGTAATGCTTTAATCACCTGGCAAATCCCTCCGTCATGTGGAGTAGATGCAGAGAGCCAGCGTCGACAACATACAGGAGGCCTAATGTGCAGTGAGGATAATGTCCATTTTAATCCACTCCTCAGCGGTTTCTGCCAGTCAGCCTCTCAGCTGGCGGCCCACTGGCAGTCCTGACCCGTCAATCACATCACATCTGTCAAGGCTCATGGGAACCAGGATGAAACATCCGGGATGTTTTAACATGTCGTATCTTTACCGTGAACTTTATGACAGCGTTTGAGAAAAAAACCCCACAGGCAGCAGGTTATGTTATCACTACTGAGCCACCACACTGTCTGCAAGGTTGCTCTAAATCCACGTAAAGGATGTAGCCTGCAGCTGTAAGCTTTGCAAATGCAGCTATTATTGAAATGGCAAAGTGCCCTACTTACCCTTTAGAGACTAGCCCTGAAATGAACCAGAAGTGGGTGGCTGACGGCGAGCTTTATGTTAAACTGTACAAGGCAGAGTGAAAGCAGTCGCCCACCACTACAGAGACTTGGGTTCATTTCCCAGCAGGGGTGCCTCTGCCTTGGTCAGTACCCCCCTAAAGAATACAACTGGCAGTGTTGTTCAGCGAGTTATTCAGTCAAGAGAACATGTCTCTGTCGCTGAGAGAGTTTCTTCAGCAGACCTGTTCAGTCATTTTTCCTGCTTGTTTCCTCTCTTCCTGCACGAACGCTTCTCTTCTAGCCGGAAGTAACTCGGAGGAATCAAGGTACTTTGACTGAAAAGAAGGATACTTGAGAAGACACTATTACCAAAAAAGGCCAGAGACTCAGAGTGGAGAAATAGACTTAAACGAAAATTAAACAAAATACAGTATTTAGATATAAATAAATTCATACAACCAATATTGATAGATAGAAATCTAATAATAAAAGCACCAAAAAAGAAGGGTTAAAAAAAGAAAAAGAAAGTACAAGAAAACAGAGTAAAACCATTAAAACAAGGGTAAAATGACAAAGGGGAAAATAAATGATACAAAAGTACATAAAAGCAAGTCTATAAAAAGGAAGTTTTAAGAGTTTTAAAAGATGGACTTGTGTTGATTAATTCTGGATTTATCAAGTAATTCTTGAACAGGTCTTTTTTTTCAGTATCAAATATTCACTTAATGCTTCAAAAATGTCTTTTAAGTTGGTAGTTTACTCTTCCTATAGAGCTGGATTCACAGCATTTCTGGTGGTGCCAGAGGTGACCCATATTCGATTCACAAAAAAAAAACAAAAAAAAAAAACCTAACAAAGCATCATCAATCGGCTTATAATAGCATTTTAAGTGAAGTAGATACTGATATTATTTCCAGTGAAGTATTTAATGTGATTCTGCTTTTAGCATCCATGGGGAACTGCACTGACTTCATCCAAAGAGATCACTTCACTTCTCTTGCAGAGTGTTACAGCAGCGAAAACACTTGTATGATGTCTTCTGTGGTTCTGTAAGAGCTTTTTACAACGATAAAAAACAAAAACCCAGATGATGTGATCTTGAAAGTCCTCCAGCTTTATGGACACTGCAGCACTGAATTGAAATATGGCTTTTTAAAGCCTCTCGTGTCCCCAGAGGGAGCTGTGTGAAGTCTGATAAATGTCCTCAAGGGCTTTTGAAACATAAAAAAAAGAAATAGTGATGTTGAGTTAGAAAGAAGTGAGCCACTCTGCTTGATGCTATATGGTCCAAGTTTCATTAGCCGCTACTGCCGACCCAACTGTCAGCTACCAGGTTGCATTTTGGGTAACGTAGGCTTCAGTTGTGTACAAATATCAGGCTTCCTTAAATATTTTCATTCCTGACAAAATGCCCGTTCTAAATAGCCAGCCATGTGTGTTACAAAAGTGACATTGTGACATTTTGTTTTTCTGCAGTATTGATAGAGGTGCTTTTGAAGGAAAGTGAATGTGCATGGAAAATATAAAATACGTTTTAAAAAGCTGTTTACTGCGAATACTTTTGTTGAATGTGAGCCACATGCAACCTTTCTCATCTGGTGCAACACTGGCAAACCATCCAAAACAGTTTGTTGCTTGGGACGGCATTCCGACTGAAGTTTTGCATTCAGCATACAGAGCTTTGTGGTGCTGATTTAAATGGTCAAGCAAATTAGTCTTGTCGCCTCTTGTGGCGGCAGCAATTGCAAGATGCTGCTGACAGAGGACCCGTCTTTGATCATCCTTTCTGTAGCCAAAATATTTCTATACAACTGACATGTGTTTCCTTTTGAAACCAAATCTTCCTTTTTCCTCCTGTTGTCTGTGGAGCTTGCATGTAAGCAAACCCCATGTCTTGTAAAGAATGTTAGAAGATAAAAGATAACTCAATATTTTCAAGAACCCTCAAATCTGAGTAAATTGTATGATATCAGACAGACTTCTCTTGTAGATTAGTCATGGAAAATGAGAACCCTGCGAGCTTAGCTTGTATCAAGCTACAAATAAGTGACATGGGATTGTTGATGCTAAAACGATATATTGTGCAGCCTTGATAGATGGTGCTGTAGTTGTATCAAAGGTGGTCAGGCAGTGACAGGAGCTCTAATGGAAACACACAGATGGGGGGTGAATTAAAGGACAAAAACGACTCAAAGTGCCACCAAAACAGCCTCAATGCGCCTTGATATTCATTCTCTAAGTGTCTGGAGGTCTACTGCAGGGATAGACACAATTTTTCCAGAAGATATTTGGTGTTTCATGATTATGATTATGCTGTGTCAGTCCAAAATCTCCCACAGTGGGGTTGAAATTAGGTGATTTTGAAGGCCACAGCATTACATTCTTATCATTTTCATACTCCTTGTGCCTTGTGGTTGGAGTCAACCTGGAAAAAACATCCCTATTAGGATAAAGATTATCACTAAGAACAGTTTTAATAATAATAATAATAATAATAATAATAATAATAATAATAATAATAATAATAATAATAATAATAATAATAATAATAATAATCACTATATTTATGTAGCACCTTTTAAGAACAGAGTTTACGGAATGTTATACAGTAAGGGCAAAATAGAAAAGAAGGAATAACATTGAACAGCAGAAGGCCAGACGGTCCAAACAGGGTAAAATGTTCTCAGAATAAATTATATAAAATAATAAAATACTACATTCAAGTAAAGGAAAGAGACAAGTGGAGTAAAAGAAAATAGAGGGTAAAATTCTTAACACAAGGCTAAAAATAATAGTAATAATAGTAAGTAAGTAAGTAAACAAAGGGGGAAAATAATAAAATGAACAATTAAAAAAAATTAGATGATAAAGATAGACAACTTTGTATTGATTTGCAGTGACCCTTCTGTTTAAGGGGACAAGTGAACCCAAACAGTGCCAGTAAGATGTCCTTACAGCATAACAGGGCCACTAGATCTGCTCGCTGTAGAGGTCAGTGGTTCAGGTTTTTTCTTTAGTTTGTCACCCGTCTGTATACAACACTATACTGAGGCACACAGAGAGGAATGAATTTTTAAAAAGCTTGATTTTTCTGCTTGAACCCTGGCTGTACATCACAATCCACGCAGCGTTTGCCTTCCTGCCCGCTGGTCCTCGGTGGCAGCTCGATGCACTGAATCCGGTCCGTCTTCTCTGGAACCCGCTGCGTCTCCGGCTACTCCAGCTCCCATTCATCTGCCTCACAATCCGAGCAGCGGCAGAGGAAGATGACTGAGCCCGTTGTGTCTCCGCCGGTCATGTGAAGGCTCCGAGTGGCTGAATGACTTTACCCCTGCAGCCCCACTGTCATTATGTTTTATTGGAGGGGGGCTGCTGCTTGAAAAGAGAGAGTCGGCGCTCTTTCTCCGGGGCTTCACACGCTCTCGGCAAAGCCTGCTGGGAGCCTGTCGCCATGACGGCCTCGTCCTACGGGGAGGAGAGGAAGGAGGAGTGAGTGCAGACATGTGGGGCAGCCAAATGGAAATTTTCTGCTGGTAAAGAAGACTTAAATCACATGTTTCACTCATACACTAAGGTCAGCTGGAGTATTTTGAGACTCCCTCGCTGCTCTTATGTACGGATCTCCAAAATATAAGCCTCGTAACCTGCAGCTGAAAAAGCAGTTTTGTTTCTGGTATTCTGAGTACTGTATGCTGTAGTGAGAGTTGATTTTATTGTTGCCTTTTTTCCATTCGCTTGGGTTGATTTCTGAAGAATCAAGTCCACAGGTGTTTGAGATGTCATTGATAAATATGAGAGCAAAACACTGCAGACTTCACCAGAAAGTAAGAGCGTCAAACCGCATCTGTTCTCATCCTGTTGTCCTCATTTCTAATTTTCTCTCTGTCTCTTCTTTTGCTTTTTTTTTGTAAGTAAGCATGGAAATTAATGCATTTTTCTGTGATTTCACTATATATTGTCTGTAATTTAAGCAATCAGGAAAGATCTGTAACATTGCAGTTATTTTTTTTCATTTTTGGTTTGTTTTTTAAATCACTAATACACAGATTTTTTTCTTTCAAGTAATAGCAAATATCTGTAAAGTACTGATATTCTGTTTTAAATATGATCAAACAATGTAGCTTTATGGTCACACATTGTCGCGGGAAAATCACTAATTCTCAAAATATAGATTTTGATATTACTTGCAGTTTTGGCCCTTTTTTTTCCAAGAGACATGTTAATTGATTTTTTTTTTGTATAATTTCACTAGATGTTATCTGCAATTTAACCAAAGAGGGGAAATCTGTAAAATCACAGTTTTAAAAAAATTATGCATATATACATATTTTTCTTTCAATAAGAAGACAAATACCTTTTTAAATATTTAAATTTTAATCTAGTTTTAAATACTGTAAAGTGATGTCATTTACACATTATAAAGAATGAATTACTTTAATTAATAATTTTGATGTGGACATTTTGACCTTTTTTTTTATTATTTCTGTTAACGTTTTTTCCTGTTGTTATACTAGATGATATCTGAAATTATGAAAACTGTAAAAATCTGTAACTTAACAGTCAATTTTACAATTACATATTAAAAAATGAGAGTTTAAAACTGTTAAAACTGTCATTTCTTACAGTGCTGTTACACTCTACATTTTGAAACACAGCATAAAAGTCACACACACAAACTAATGCATGGTTTTCAGGTTGTTTCCCATCATGCCCTGCTTCACGTTTATTGATCTTGCCTGCGCCAGATAAACCAGTCAGTCTGTGGAGGCCTCGTTCAACCAATAACAGGAAATGTTCACGTAAGAGACCCCCACAAACACGGCTCTCCAGCAGTAGCAGCTTTCCGTGTGGGCGTCTGCTGTTGCAGAACAAACAGTTGCATCACATCGGCAAAGCCAGCGTGCACTCGCTGCGTCGGTACCGCTCCGCTCCAGCAATCAGCGAAGCCGCAGAGACAGATTAAATTAGATTAGCAGGGCTGAGCTTTAAAGTCAAATCAGCAGCTAATGGGTTCTAACATATCTGGCAGCAGTGACAGCGCGTCTTTTGTAAATAAAGGGCAGTTAGGAGGCGTGCCATGCAGTTAACCCCGACCCTTCTGCCACACAATGACTCCACTGTGTGATTCTGCTGTCAGTCAGAGAGCTGGCAGCCACTGTAAAGTTTATCCACGCCTGCTGGACGTCTATCCTGTAAATAAAAGTTACCACGTAGATCTTCAGAAATGTCTTTTATGGTTTGGATGTGCGCTTTTGTTCCCTGCAGTTTTTTTTCCTCACCGATTTGAGATTTACAAAGATGTTATTCAGTGGTTGAAGTTAATGAAAGAAACGAGAGCATCATCTGAATGCTAAAATAGTTGAAACAGAGTGGTGGCCCTTTTTATTTTAGAGTGACTTTGTTTGGTCAAAATTTGACTTGTTACCTTTTTTTTTAGTTTCACAGTGACACATCTACATTTATTCAGCAGTGGTTATGTTCACTTTACACCCTGAATATGAGCAGAGTTAAAATTCTGCTGCTGTCATATTAAAAATTGGCAAACAGGCATATTTTTAAAAGTACAAAGTCTAATGGTTCGAATGGTGGAATGCACGTGAACCATGAACAGCAAAACAGTCCTTGGTTATCTTTTTAGTCATAGTGACATGTTGAATCATTTCTTTCTCATTTCTTTTATCTTAAAGAATCCAACAAACCACATGCTTCAAAGTTTTTCATGTTTTCTATTAAAAACAAATGAATATTAAGGTGTTTAACTAGTGGCTCTGAATGTGTTTTGGCTTGTAACCCCTTACAAATGGCAGTGTGTGGTTGGAGGCCCTGACTATGTTACAGATGTGCATTCCCATTCTCATATTTTAATGCATTCTTTGTACACAAAAACCTTATGTGGAAATGCATAACTATAAATTTGCTTGCAAAAATGTAAATGTGACTTAAATGTCAACCTAGCTGTCACCGAACAGAAGAAAAATTGTGGCGAATGAAAGCATCAGATCGTATACATGAATCAAACAGAAATACTGTATATCCATTGTGTTTTCTACACATTGGTTCCATTGGGTTCTGTCACCTCTTTGCATTCACTTCTTCTGCAGTGATTTTGTTGCACCTGAATTGAGTATTAACTCAACTCTTAGTATTTAGATGACTGTAGGGGATTATTTACAAATTCTGTTTAAATGAGCACTGCATTTGGATGCAAATGTAACCATTGTCTCCTATCCAGCCTTCTCAGGTGGTCTGATTTAAATAACTGTTCGAGGGCATGAATAGGTCAAATGATTCATTATTTCACAAAAAAACAGCAAGGATCAGAGAGAATTCCAAGAACTTATGTAAATGTGTATAGCAAAACAAGCATGTTTTCTTATTCACCCTCCTCTTAACCATCTCCTTGCCCCTCAGAGTTTGTCCTTGTCACTTTAGAGGGTCACAACACATCATCAGTACTGTCTATTGCTTGTCTCACATGGGCCATTTTACAACAGTACAAAAACTTTGTAATACTTTCAATAATGTGTCTTCACCTATATACCGACTGGCAGGATGCAGCACATGAAACCACTTTGGAATGGAGTATTTTGACAGTGATGTAATAGAACATTTGCTTTCTTAGTTCATCTTCCACCACAGATTATGGTTTAGTTTTTAGTTTAGTTTCTAATTTTCAATATCTCCTAAACCCCTTGAAAAAATGTCTTTAAATTTGGCAGTAATTTTTTTTTATTTTGGGGTCAGCTAATATGACGTCACATCCATCTTCTTCTTGTCAGTGAGGTCCATCAGAAACGCCTAGTGGAATTTGGCACAAATGTTCACTTGGAATTAAGAATTCACTCTGGCCTCACAAAACATAGTCATAACATAAGAATTAATTAACCAAACTTCATACAATTGTCCTGATGTGGAAAAGTGATGACATTTTTGATCTAACAGGTGAAAGGTCTGCTTCACTTTGATGTCATAATGTTCCGCCAAAAGGCTTTTTTAGCCATTATTCAATGCCATAACTGATAAACAGAAGAAAAAAAGTGGCTGTATTTCTGTTTCTGATACAGATTGGGTGCTCACTTGTTCAACAGTGTTCCACATATATGAGTCTCGATAGACATGGATGTAAACTGCAACTTAACCGGTTGACAGAAGCATACAACCGCGAGGTGGTAATTCTAGTTTTCTCACTGTTCTCAGAGTTAATTTTAGTGAGTTTGGGAGCTCAGAACTGACAAGAAGCTAAAATTTTATGCATATAGTCAAAACTATAACTGAAAATTGGATGGTGACTGAGCCAGGGTGGCTTTGGTGGCCTGTCATTATCATTCTTGTGGAAAATATATTGATAGATACATGATTAAATGTGTGCCAAGGTCAAAAAATAGGTTGGTAAAAATGAAATGAGCTGTTACAAGACACACAGAAGAACAGAATAAATACAGTTTACATGTATTTTATCTGTTGGTTGAAAGATTTATAAAGGTTTATGCTTCTTTTTACATAGTTCTCTCAAAATTGTTTAACTAACAGCATAATATGAAGGGTTTGGAAGCAAATTGGTCTAACCCACTTTCTGTAGTTTTTGAGAAAAATGGGTTCAAAGTATTGTTATTTTCAAGAATTGTCCAACATTCAAAGCGCCACTGTAACACTATATTTGGGTTGTGGGTTAGACCACTAAAATCTAGTCCATAAAATATTACAAAATTTTATGAAACTCAGTTCAAATTTTTTGCGGGTTAGACCACTCTGCTTCTAACTTCCTTATTTATTGATGTATTGAGTTGTATTTTGACTTATCTGAACCATTTTTCTGCTTACTGGCTTCAACATATGAGTGCATCAGCTAAATGCTGAAGCAGAACGCAGTAGTATTATTGTTTTAAAAGTTATTTTGACAAATTGGGTATATTGCAGTTTTTCCTTCTTGCCTGTAGAGCAAGCAGCCTTTATTTCTGCTTCTGTGCATGAAAGTCCACGGCCAGATGGCACAGAGGATTTTCTTTTTTCAAGCCTGCCTGTGATGCCCTACATTTAATAGCGTTGTCTTGTTCACACCTGGAAAAGTGAATGAATGGATTTGGAAATCCACCTGCTGGAGAGGCAGAAAAAAACCTCCAGAGCAGTGAAATGAGGCCATCACACGGGCTTTTAATTAAAGCTGGCAGCTCTCTTGTTTACTAGTTGAAATATTACGGTCACAGCGCTGACATGTTTCTGTGTCAGTCAGGTGAGATTTTTTTTTGTTGCCTTTTTCTTCACATTGTTTCAGTTTTTATCACAATGATAACAGGTTACAACAGCTGCACTAATACAATCTGAGGCTGAGAGTCCCTTGATGCCCTCCCAAAGCATTCTGGGAAAAATTTGCAAGACCCATTTTTGCAAAGAAGCGTGAATGACGGCGACTCGCACATGCAGTTGATATTCATGTTTTATTGAATGCGACAATGAATAATTGAGCATCTCTGTGTCCCCGCAGGGCCTCTGTTTTGGCGGCGCACAAAGCAATGTGGAGGAAATAAAGATCCTGATACGCTGAAAAACCAGAGGTATGACTCTTCAAACTCCACCGGACTCGCACGCACTCTCGCACACATTTGTAAACTCACACAAACACACTTGTAGACGAACTCGGGCATGTTTACTCCCACGCACCGACAGCGCCATACTTCGTGTAGCTACTGACAGCAGATGGCTAGACTGCAAAACGCGCTCATTCTGGAGGATTTTCCTTGTCTTTAAATGGATGTGGGTCATAGTGATAGCAGAGTGAGCACACACACATACGTTAAACCACGCACAGATACACACAACCAGCTGAGATTGTTTGCCAGAGGCCAACCTGCTGTCCCAAGTAGATGCACATACCTGTGGTGCATTAGCTTGGACTGTGTGCTCTGTGCTGTGCCTCATAAAATGAAACAGTCACCTGTGCACCTCTTCTCGCCGGAGTGGTGCATTGTTGTTGTTGTTGAGACTTTGACCCACAGGTGAGCAGATGCAACGAGCTAAAAGCTAAAGTGGTGTATTCCTTTATGACCCAGCCCTCTATTTTTGCCGCTGCCATCTTTAATCCGCAGTGCAGCAGTAAGGTCAACACATAACATTCCTGCGGGAGTTAATGTGACGTTACTCTGCAACCCCTCCTCAGCTCCAAGTGTGTGTGTGCGTGTGTGTATGTGTTTTTCCTTATCCCATGCAACATATTTCCGGGCTCAAATTGTAGCAGATGAAAGATGTTACAGCTACTTCCTAATCTGAGTGTTAGCGTGCTTGCAAGGTTAGAGAGAAACACGATGTCAGATTAGTTATCGACAGCCGGCAGCAGAGTGTGTCTTTGCCTCCTCGAGTCAGAGTGTAGCATCGCAGCTGGACCGCTGGTGGCGGTAGCCGTTTAAAGTGCTCATCAGTCCAAGAAATGTTTGTGAAAGGTTTTGCAAAATGAGCACAATGTTGCATCGGAGGAGACTTTGGTTCTGCACATGAATTGTAACAAAGCAGTGGGACGTGAGTCCATCGTGTCCAACAAACCTCTTATCTCAATTCTCAGTTTATACTTCCTCGATCCTTTCCTTGCTTCCTCTCCTTCACATCTCCTGCCTGAGATAAAGACAGAGGAGTTTAGGCAGCAAGCCTTTAACAAAATAGGCATCATTGTTTTACAGCCATCATTTTAACATCAGCATAAACTAAATTGTATGTGCAGCACATCTGGATCATCTGTCCATTCATTTGTTTTAGCCTACTGTTGTACTTTATGATCCCAGTCAGATGAAGATATACTCAACACATTTTATTTTGTGAGGCACTGCAAGTGTTTGTACAAAGAATGCTTTACAGAATAGTAAGGATCAGGAAGTGATTGTGCATTTGATCATCTTATTTAAATAGCACAGTAGGAGATTAACTCTCTGAAACCCTAAAAATCAATGACAGGTTTTAACAGCATGTTATCTCTTAAAAAATCTACAAAACTCTAACATTTATCAGAGCCAGAAACTATAATACCAAAATGAATTGCTAGGTTTATGACAGTCCATGAACTAATCATTTATGAAGTGTCTTGTTCAGAAAATTGTCGAAACCTAAGCTGGAAGTGTGATATTTTATCCAGATCACTTCATTTTAAGTGTCTCTTTTTTAAATTTGCCAAAATAAACCATGTATAGGAACCAGATTCTGTAAAAATCGAAAAGAAATCTGCACTTTTCGACACAACCAAGAACCCACGAGTGAGTCAGCTGTGACCAACGGCCATGTGACCAAAATTGAGGGACTTTTCAACTGAACTAGGTTGAACTACAGTCTGTGTTTCCACAAAGCAGATAGCAGGCAAATATGGAAACAAATTAGAAATCTAAGCAGTAAAATATCTATAGCATATAGGATCATCTTTTTTTTCCCAATATTGGTAACACCTGTGCACTCTTGGAAAAAAATTGTACATGTTGACTTCATTTATTGCATTTTTTTCTTTTTTCATTTATGTAAAATAACTATTAAAATAAATTAATTGTATGTCATTATATTTTTGTTAGACTGCATGAACATTTTTTTTGAGTTCTGTCTGCTTCTTACCATAGTTGTGCTGTTTTCACGAAGTTGCAGGACTTTATATTTAGATGAAAAAATGAGCCCACAGAGACTAAAAATTACTCTGAAATTGCTTGCAGTTCAGAGTGATAAATAACAAATACAAGCCTACAAAGGAACCTCTGTATTTGTAGAGTCATAGTAGAGTCCTGCAGCTTCTGTCATAGCTCCCCTGGCTCATCTGTCCTCAAGATGCATTTTAGGATTTGAGAAATCCCTCAAGATATCATGCAGAGATGGATTTCTGGTTATGGGCAGGAGGACAGAGGACATGAGGTGACAGAAAGTAGAGGTATGAGAAAAGCCCACGTCGGAAAGGATCATAATTGACTTTTTATTTTCCGTTTGATCTCCATCGTAATTTTTTTTCTGACTTTTCTGATTTAACCACGATCTGATGTGAAGTTTTAGCGTAGTTGCCTTAGGCTGAACACCTACTTTACAGCACTGTGCTGGAGGGCATTTACCTTTTACTTCACTAGACTGTGATGCCTAATTTGACGACCTAAAATTTAAAAAATCTATGCCTCAGTATGCTTTTGGCAGAACAGACAAGACAAAAGAACTGCAGAAGATGACGTTTTTGTCATCTGTCCTGAAAAGTATGTTAGTGGTCATGATTTCTTATATGAAAATTAAAGTGCATCATGTTCCTGATGGATTTAAATTGACAGTTGGAGCTAACAGTTTAGGTAGAAGTTTTTTAACATTAGAAACAGTCAGCACTCACTTTGGTTTCATGTTTTGCCCGGTTTAATAGTTCTCTGTAGCTCTATAGATCCAGAGGTTAGAATGTTGTGGTGTTAGACAGTATGAGCTAATGCGACAGTTATTATTTGGTTCATGGCCGAACCACACATTTTGTACTGCAGTGGTTTATGGAGGATCAATTTGAGGAAGTCACCGAATGATTAAAGGGAAAAGAAATAAAGAGTACACCAGAATGTGGAAATAGTTTTTGGAAGAATGTTGTTCATCCCTTTAGTAGTGATCCAAAGACTGGAAATATCTATGACCCATCTGTACTGAATGTGAAAAACTAGACGTGAAGCACAAACAGCTGGCAATCCATCCTCGTCATTTTGTCAGTTTCCTAGACAATTTCTGTGAAGTCAAGGACTTTCTGTTCCACACAGCAGCTCCACTTGTTCTGTGACCTGTTTTAAAGCCAAAGAGATGTCAGTTTCTCTACAGGTCAGGGACGTTTAACTCCTTAGTTTCATTCTCTTCAATGTGAACAAAATTTCCAACAACCTAAAGCAACTACCTGACAAAGGAGACAAAACCCCAGTAGAGCAACCAACAAACAGTTATAAATATAGAGAGGAGGGTTTTTGGTGTAGATTTCATCAATGGGTTAGTGGAAACGAGCTGAACAAGGGAATTCTTCCAGGAAACTAGAGTCAGCTGAGTATCCGACATTCACAGCAAATGTATTCATTATGCAGGCTCAGTCATCGCTGCACTAATAGCTCCTTTATTATGTGTGCTCCAGTTTCCTACGGTTGCTTCGGTGCGTCTCTGTGCACGACGACAGAGCCTGCAGCTCGGGCTCATTGCAGAATGCCGTCACAGTTCGCCATGTGACTCAGCCCTTTTTGGTAGAGCTTCTGTGCGTGTGAAATGGAAGACGAGCTACAGTACACGGCGTGGCGGGTGTCAGAAGAAGCTTTGTAGAGCTGCAACTGTAGCACATCAAGACCACTCGTACTGTGGGACTGTGGAGCTGATGTGTGTGTGTGTGTATGTGTGTGTGCCGGGTGGGTGGTATTGTAGGCTGGTGAAAAACAGAAAATGAGTCACTGATTCCAATCATGTTTTCATGCTTCCACTCTAACCCTCTTCCACGCAGAAAGAAGAGCTGAACAGCACAGTGGTAATTATCTTCGTATTATCCCCGACATTGATATTCATTGCTAGAATCATTTGCAGCCACGACACAAACAGACACTTGTATTCGCCTTTAGCCTCCAGAGCTCCGGAGCTGACTGTTCGCCCTCTCCTCCTCCCAGCTTGTTACCTCCACAATAATGACTCTACCAGTGTGGGCTGTGCAGCTATTCACTGAAATGTCAGCGTTGCCCTCAGACTGTGGCTCCATTGTGGTTCCCAGTTTGCCTGATGGTAAGGAGATGCAGTCAGTGGGCAGAAGTGGTGCCGCTAATGAACCTTGTTAAGCCTCACTCCATTATATTGACACATCTGGTGGCATTTTTCATCCGCTTGCTTTCCTTCCTCCGTCTAATTAAGTGATCTGTTCGGGATCTGGGCTCCAAAGTGAAGAGTACCCAGCACAGAACACACAGGATGTTCTCCTCAGTGTGGCGGCTCTCTGTGCTTGTTATCCAGTTTTAAAGTGGCCTCCTGAAACGTTAGCGTGACACATCAGCAGCAGATTCTGCTCATAGAGCGTACCGCCAGTCTTCCTTTTGCCAACTGACGGCCATTAAGTATCCTGCTTATATAAAGCAGTCTGTCTTGACCATCACAACCACTCGCGTCGGAACGTCTCATCATCACCATCACTACGCTGTCAAGGTTTGAGAAAGCAGAGACGTCAGCGTATTAACGGTAGTGCTCAGTCAGTGACATCAGCACCGAGAAACATCGCAGTGCTGCTCTGGATCCCAAGATCTGCAGTGATTGTCAAAAATTTGGACACACCTTCTCATTCAATGTTTTTTCTTTATTTTTAGTACTTCCTACGTTGTAGATATGTACTGAAGACATCAAACCAATGAAGCTGGAATTATATAGCAAACAAGCAATTGTGAAGTAACTCTAAATATGTTTTGTATTTTAGCTTCTTCAAAATCGCCACCCTTTGCTTTGATTACTGCTTTGCACACTCTTGGCATTCTCTCAGTGAGCTCCATAAGGTAGTCACATAAAATAGTTTTTACTTCACAGGTATGCCTTGTCAAGATTAATTTCTGGAATTGCTTGCCTTAATGGGATTAGGACCATCAGTTGTGTTGTGCAGAAGTCAGGTTGGTACACAGTTGACAGCCCTATTTGACAACTGTTAGAATCCATATTATGACAAGAACCAATCAGTTAGGTAAAGAGAAACAACAGTCCATCATTACTTTGAGAATTGAAGATCAGTCAGTCCGGAAAATTGCAAAAACTTTGAATGTATCCCCAAGTGCAGTTGCTTGCTTGAGGTGATTTTGGACTTTTTGGAAAAAAAAATGTTGTGACTGAGATTTAACTTAGACGCCTGATCAGCTGTTTTCATGTTTTTTGTCGTCTTCATTTCCGGACAGAAAAAAAAATGGCCAGCACCAGCTGACATGACAGAATTATTAAAACTTGCCTGATTGAAATTGATTCCTGTAGACTTTAATCTATTTTTCTCTCATTTATTGCCAGATATTTTTTATTCTTCAATGTTTATTGGTGATCTGATTTTGTTTCCGGCTTCCTGTACTCTGTTGATTACAAGCTTGTGTATGCCGTCACTTTCTGACACTGCACAGCCACCTTTATTCACTTCAAAGCAGATAATGGGAACAAGGCTAATTCATATTTTCTTTTTCTTTTACTTTTTTTGCAACATTCCAAAAGTTTGCTTGTGAACACAGCTATAGATGATTAGCTTAAGATTAATCAACATTAAAAATCATTCCATGAACCCTTGTTGCTTGTATGAAAGCATCCACATTTTATAATTATAATACAGTTATACAGTTATCATACAAAGGTTCTTTTTCCTACATTTCCAACAGTACAGTTGGAAAAACTGCAGAGAACACAGTGGCCTGCTGCTTTCAGTTGGTTATCCATGTCAGCAAAGAATGATGCTGTTGCTGTATTTTCTTCTGGTTTAGTGTCAGTGAAATACTGAACAACTACAATGTGGTAGAAGATAAAAATATACACCCAAACAGCAAAATAGCTCCAAAAATGCAGGTTTATTTTCCAGTAGCTGTCTGAACAGCAAGAATTATATCTATTCTAGGTCTCTGCACTTCCACTGCTTACCCTTAAATGTTTGTTTCAAACAAAGCAGGAGAATCCAGAGGAGGTGGGGAAGCAAAAAAAAAAAAAAACAGTGGATGATGTGGGACATCAGGGTTTTTTCTGCCCTCAAAACGTGTTAAAATTGAGAGTTAAATAAACTGACACTGATTTTTAACCAGTTATGGTTAAAATGTTAAAATTCTTTTCAGTAAGTCAACACAGAATTACTGTCTTTACTGTATGTTCACTGATCATGCTTACAACTCCGAAGATTCACTGTGATCCAGACAAGTGACCACCTATTTCATGTTGCTTTAATTTTCACCTCTGCAAAGACATCTTTTGATGCCTCGCCCTCTTTTTCATATAAGTTGACCTGCATGGGTGTAGGAAGCCTATTTTCCCACTTAAAGCCTTGTCCAGCATTGCCTGTAATAGCGGTTAGCCTGTTGGGTGGAGGCCACGTGCAGCAGGCGGAGGCTTGGCTCAGGCTGGGTCTGTAATGTTTATGAAGCGTGTCGTCTGTTTAAACTGATTTGTCTTGTTTGTTTGACTGGGGGAAGTTTAAAGCTCATGAACCGTCTCTGCTCGGTGCGTCGACAGCTGGCTGCTGTGGATGCGAGTTGGCTGCAGTGTGTTGCTGTGCTGCTTGCAGGATGGGTGGTTGTGTGTGTGAGAGAGAGATGCTACTGTGCAGATGGTGCAGTACCGTAACCTCATCCTGTTTTACTGTTTCGCCAACTTGCTAAAGAGCCCACCTTCCACACATCTGCTGTTGCATGCTAATGACTTGCATTGGACCTGTTAGATGCTTTTTGTCTCAGACATTTCACCATATTTCCCGCAACTTCTTTGTGAGGTTGTAGGTGTGAGTGTGTTTTATGTCATCGTATGTTACTCTGCGCTCTTTGCTTTCCTGCAAATCGCAACTGCATGATGCTAACATGGCAGAAAATCACACAAATAACTAAGACACTAGGTGAGCTGCATGTGTGTATGCATGCAGATTAAGTGACTAGGCCACCATATGGCCAGAAGATGAACACAGATTTTTTTATTGGCCGATTTGAAAAAGTAGGGGTGGGGAGTCAGACAGTCCTGAACAACAGCAGCTGTAGCTCCTCTCTGACAAGCTTTAGACTTACTGCCTGGTTGTGACAGGTATATTGTCACCGCTCTGGGTGTACCAGGCCTTCCTTCACACTCGGATGGGCTTGTTATGGACACATCCACACAGGGTCCGACAATGGAGTCTTTCACTCCGCCATGGCAGGGCTGAAAACCTCACGCGCCCAATCTGAACCTACGCAGGCAAGCAGAGCATCAATCCCACAAAGAAAACTTCTGTTGCAGAAACTTATAGCTCTCATGGGGTACTAAGATCACTTCACAGATTTCCAGTTATCTGAACCCACCACATTGACCCTCTAAGTATTTCTTCTTGGCTTTGTCATTGTGTGTTATGACCAGTTTACTCACTGAGGGGATACACTTTGTTGTTCTGGCTTCCTGTATTCAGGACAGTGTTGTCTGTCAATAATCGCCCACAGTGTCCATCAGCCCTCCACATGTTGGAGGTTTAGCGGTGACGTGCTTTTAATTATAATGGGGGCGGGGATGAGGGTGGCTGTTTGGGCTGTGGCCATATGTCGGCCTCGGGTCCCCAGGGACTAAGCCAGCAGCTTAATGAGCAGCCCCGCAGGAATTAGTGCTACTTTAACCACAGTGTTTTGACTGTTGGGAGAGGCCCGCTGCTCAGCTGATTTACAGCTGCTGAAGGGTGGAGGAGGAGGAGGAGGAGGAGGAGGAAGAGGAGGAGGCTGGGACCTCATCCTGTCTGTTAATAGACATGTTAAACTGTTCAAGCACCGGCCTCACTTAAGTTTGAACATAGCACTAAAACTAACACAGATGTTTTCTTCAGGACTTTAAAAACTCTTATCTTGTAGTCTCCTTCAGAAGATTTTCAGTAATCGACTTTTCTTCTACAAAACCCCATTTTTTATTTAACAAAAGAAGCCACATTGCTAAATTGTGCTGTAACTTTAATGTATTTCGTGCCAGCAAGTTTTTTGATAGTTTTATGGTTTGATGCCCACTCCTACCTACCACAGATAACATTAACAAAAACACATAAAAATCTAATCTGTAAATGCCATTATACTGTGACATTAACATTCACAGACTCTGCTGCAGTCTTTCAGTCTATTCAGAATCACGTTTTACAGAAATTGGTGTAGATTTCAGTCGAACCACAAGGGATATGTCCCCTTCACTATTTAGAACACGTATATTTGTGATCTGAAAACACGGATCGGTTCTGTGAGGTGTGTTTTGAATGTGCAGAGAGATTTGAAAAGGAATAGAAATCCTGCTAAAGCACAGATGTCCTGTTAAAGTCCAGGGGTTTATAAATGAAGAACAGTAAATTAATTTATCAATAACGTAAAAAGGTGCCACATGCACAGTTAAAAAAACAAAAGATAGAAAAGACGACAGGTGAGTAAATCATGCCTATATGTGTGTTGATAAAATGAAATGAGAAAAGTTGATCTAAAGGTAAAATAGATATTTGAAAGCAATGCAGAATCCCTGAGAGCCTTACTGGCATTATATTCCTTTATATTTTAAACTGTTACCTGCTGCCTGAATCTATTTGTTTGTTTTACATAGCCTAATAAAGTATTTTACACACTAAATTGATGAAGAAAAAGCAAAAATTTCCCAAGATGAACCGTTAGATCCCTCGCTTATTTGAACAACAACGGCACCTGTATGTACAGCTTATTGTTTGAGCACAGAGAGTCTCGTGAGTCCAAATGCTGGAAATCATGTTAATATACCGGTACCATAGCAGTAGTAGTTTCGTGCATTGAAATATGAATGTATATAAAATAAACTGATATTTCCTAACTTTTCTGTTGTCTGCAGGGGCAACAGAAAAGACTCAAGCTGAAAATCATTCAAGTTGCATTCAAAATAAGTAAATACGCCACCATTACTGCTGTGTGGCATCAATGTGCAAAAGAAATCTGACCAGGAGATCTTCTAGAGCCTGTTTCAAGTCAAACTTTAATGTTAAAAGCCATAATAAAGGTCATCATGTAGTAAATATAGCCAGGTTTTCACAGCCAGCTGGACGTCTTTTCCTGGCTGTGAAGTTGTAACAATACACTTTCACTTTGAACAGAAAAGAAAGTAAAACCCACAAAGCTCTGTTATGCAAAATACAGCTCAGCTTAAATATATCTCCATTAAACCCTCACGTTTTCCTTGTGTTCTGAGCAGCACACCAGTGGCCACTTTCTGAGCAATTTGCTTACACACAGCCAATGGTGGGCTGCTTGTTCACACACACACTGTCCATGTGAGTCAGCTCTGCAGTTTGCATTTCCAGCTTAATTTCCAAACATTTCTGCCCACCTTCTATTAGCATCGCCACAGCTACCTGCTCTCTTCACTGAAGAGCAGCGAGGGCTTCAGAAGCTAGACTCACTCACTAAAATACTATTGATTGTCAGGGTTGAGCTTGAGAGAAGCAAAAATGTAACATGAATGCAATTCTGTGGTGATTTCGGTGCACCACTGTTTTCATCCTTGCACTTCTAATAGTTAAAGAAATATATCAAGTTGAAAGTAACCTAAATGTTATCACATCCACTACATCAGATAACGTAATGTTAACTTTCCTTGTTATAAATGTCGGTGTGCAGCCTGAATTTTTTTTCTTGTGGTCTCTTTAAGCTGTTTTCTTGCTTTTTCTTCATCTATTATATTTATTTTTATTATTTTCATTTGTTTTGTATTTATTGATAACTATAGTACATTTTGCTATGTTTCTCTTTTTAAAATATTGCTTTTTATTTGTCTTTAGTAATGTTTTTATCATGAAAATAGCCATTTTTTTGTGACAATGCTGCTTGCATGCCATCATTTCAGCATTAACAACATTCCTAACGCTTATTTAAATACATGGTTTAAAGATACAAAATAGTATTTTTATTGATTAAATCTCTTAAGTTACAGACATTAATTTGTTTGTTTGGATGACAGAATAATGTTGCATCAACTTAATATTGTGTGTAATTTAAACTTAGCTTTCTGCGTTATGAGTTCAAACTAAATTCACTTTGAGATACCGTTTTTTTTTTTCAGTTTAAGGATTTATTTCCCCTCCTTTATTTTAACATGCATGGACAATTTTAGATGGTTAAGATTGGTAATAAAAAATAATTATTTTGATTGTAGAGAAAAATTTAATTCCCCTAACTCAATATAGTTTTTTTGGCTGAACATGATTTAATTTGAAGCTGTCGTATCAGAAAAGTTTGATGCAAACTGTTGCATTAACTTGTTGTTAAGCTCAAACCTGCATTTTCAGAGTGAATCGTTACTTCCTCCAGTGTCAGCATGTTTATGTATGTTCTCCAGCATGATATTGTTGTACTGTTTTTGAATGGGGATGATTCAGGGCTTTCACAGTCTTCCAATGATTTTAAAATTCTTCAATTTCAAGGCTTTGTGCAGCATAGGCCATGATGCATTTATAAATGTACAGAAAATATTTAAAAACGTGAAGGAAAAGCAACAAGATGTGAAGTGGAATGTTTGTATTGCTGAGTAAATGATAACATATCTTTCTTATTACCTATTATACCTCTACTCATCTGAAGTAAAGTGTTTGTTGTCAGTGTGAAAACATACATTTAGCGCAATGAGCTGACAATCCACTTCATCCTCCCATCATGCCCTCTCTGCTACATCAGCATCGTAGCGCTCTTCAAACACTATCTGCTGATTGATCTTAATGGAGCCCACCTGCTGCGTCGTGCTGTAGCCTCGATGCGAACTCAAGAAAAGACAGCGGGGGGCAAATTAAACCTGGCCTGCCTCTGTAGTATGATATTCCTCTGGTGACCCAAAGTCTATATCATTAATAATCAAGTCTGCGAGGTGCCGAGTACGAACCTTGTGGTTTTCAAAGGACAAATGGGAAGGAGAAACGCTGATGGCCAAGACACAAAAGTGATCCATAATGCTGAAGTATCTGTGCTTCATTTGTACACCTATTTATAGATGTATTGATCAAGGTTGGTTATGCTTGATGCCGCTCAACCTGAGACCAGATAAGGCCTCTCTAGGATTCTGCTGTAAGAAGACTGACTGGCTGTGTTTGTTTCCACTCAGCTTCACGTGATTGAACCATGACTGATGGTCAATCAATCACACAGGAAGCCCCCTGGCCCATCACCTTGCCCGGCCTCAAACTCCAGAGAGCAGATTGCCCGACCAGTTTCTCAGCTGTCAGTCATTTGTCCTCATGGATCGTAGTCTGGTTCCTCTTTACGCTCCTGCTGGGATGTTGTTGTTGTTGTTGTCAGTCTGCTCATCTGTTGGGCCATTCGTCTGTCCAATGCTACTGGCCTGATTGACATGCAATTAAATTTTGTTGTTCATGGTCCCCAGAGAGTAATTACCAATGACTTGAATGTCTGGTGACCGTTATCCCTTGAGCAGCAAATTGTTAAGGTATCTCAAAAGTAATGTCTGGTATTCCATGAAGTTTCAAAACTGCAAATTGAAGCTTCTAGTAAAAACATTTTCACTTGTTTTATACATCCTATTCTTTCATTTAAAAAAAAATTGTGTATGGTTGGTGTGTGGCATGTGTGTGGTCTGTAGTTGTAATCTCAGACAGCAGTGGCTACAACTGAGAATGTAAAGGTTGCATTCTAGGAAACATTTGTGGTCAATTTGGTGTGGTTTAATACACTGTACTAAAATAGTTGAGCTGAAGTTGAAGGAAAGTACTGCCTTGATTGAATAGAATTTATTTTTCTGCTTTGATTGTATCAGCTTGAAATTACACTTTGTTCTGTGTAGTGCAAAATGGAGGTTTGCTGCTACTTTAGCATTGGTTTGGTCGACGTCATGGCGTCTATGCTTCTACAAAATTTTCTCCTGCGGTTCAACTGCCGTTTTCTTCCAGTTGGATTACACAGTAGCTGTTGACTTTGTTAATTTCATGGGTGCCAGTAAGCCACAACAGTATGACTCCCTGAAAGTGATGCACCTAAATGGAATTGAACTATCATTTTTACTGTTTTCACCTGAGCTTTTATTAAGCTGTTAAAAAAGACCTATTGATTTCAAGGAATGTGTACTGCTCAATGTATATAGTGCATATAGTGCCAATAATAAATGCAGTAAAATAGAACTGTCTATAGTTTCCTTTTTGAGAGCACTAAATTACATACCTGGAAAGAGGAAGGATGGGATTAAGATGGTTTTAGAAATCAATAATAATAATAAATTTTATTTATAAAGCGCTTTTCCAAAAGCTCAAAGACGCTGTACATAAAATACAATAAGATAGAACAAAACAGATAATTAAAATCAGTAGATAGTAAACAAGTTCAAGATAAAATACAGAATCACTTAAGGAAAGCAGATCTAAAAAGGTGAGTCTTTAAAAGGGATTTAAATGTGGTGAGGTTGGTGCAGTCACGGAGGGCATGGGGGAGTGAGTTCCAGAGTGTGGGGGCGGCAATGGCGAAGGCTCTGTCCCCCCAATGTCGCCGGCTGGTCCTGTGCGGGATGGAAAGGAGGTTTGTGTGGGAGGAACGGAGATTCCTGGGGGGGGTGTAGGGGAGGAGCAAATCGGTAAGGTAAGAGGGGGCTAGATTATGGATGGACTTGAAGGTGAGGAGAAGCAGTTTGTACTGGATGCGGTGTGAAATGGGGAGCCAATGGAGGTTCCGCAGGACGGGTGTGATATGGTCGTGAGAACAGGTTCGGGTGAGGAGTCGGGCAGCAGAGTTTTGAATGAGTTGAAGTTTATTGAGAACTTTGGAGGTGGAGCCGAAGAGAACGCTATTGCAGTAGTCAAGGCGGGAAGTGACGAAGGCATGAATGAGGGTTTCAGCGGCTGAGAAGGAGAGGAAGGGGCGGAGACGGGCGACGTTGCGGAGATGGAAATAGGCAGTTTTGGTGATCTGATTAATGTGGGGTTCAAAAGTGAGGTTGCTGTCAAATATCACACCGAGGTTGCGGATGTGAGCAGAAGGAGATAGGGTGGTGTTATCAATGGTAATGGGGGGGTGGGGAAATGGTGTGAGTGATTTAGGTCCAATAAGGATGAGATCAGTCTTGTCACAGTTTAGCAGGAGAAAATTTTTCCTCATCCAGGATTTAATGTCGGCCAGGCAACTGGAGAGAGAGGGGAGGGTGGTGGTGGCGGTGGTGTTGGTGGAGATGTAGAGTTGGATATCGTCGGCGTAGCAATGGAAGTGTAGGTTGTGGCGGCGGATGATGTTGCCGAGGGGGAGGAGGTACAGGATAAAGAGGAGGGGGCCAAGTACTGATCCTTGAGGGACACCATGGGACAGGGGGGCGGTGGGTGATGTGCAGTTGTTGACCTTGATGAATTGTTGTCGATTTGTGAGATATGATGTGAACCAGGTGAGGGCGGTGCCGGTGATGTTAATGGAGGATTGAAGGCGGGACAGGAGGATGGAGTGATTGATTGTGTCAAATGCTGCAGAGAGGTCGAGAAGAATGAGGATGGTGACTTGTCCAGAGTCTGAGGAGAGGAGGAGATCATTGGTGACCTTGAGGAGAGCAGTTTCAGTGCTGTGATGAGAGCGGAATCCGGATTGAAAGGTTTCATACAGGTTGTTGGAGGTGAGGTGAGTTTTCAACTGGGCAGCGACGACACGTTCTAATGTTTTGGATATGAAGGGGAGATTGGAGATGGGCCGGAAGTTGTGAGGGGAGGTTGGATCCAAACCAGGTTTTTTGAGGATGGGGGAGACAGAGGCGAGCTTGAGGGGTGAGGGGACACAGCCAGTACTGAGGGAAGTGTTGATGATGTTAGAGATGAGGGGGGCGATAACAGGGAGGCAGTTTTTGAGGAGGGCAGTGGGGATGGGGTCCAGGCAGGATGTGGAGTTTTTAGTTCCAGTGATGAATTTGGGCAGGTCCAGGGGGGAAACGGGCGAGAAGTGGGCCAGGGGGGGAAAGTTCAGAGGGTTTGGTGGAGGAGAGGGGGGATCAAGTGAAGTGGGAGAGGTGACAAGGCTGCTGTGGATGGAGATGATTTTGTTATGAAAAAAAGAGAGGAACAGGTTGCATTTGTCAGTGGTGAACGAGTTTGAGACGGTGTCCGGGGGGGCAAGGAGTTTATTGACAGTTGAGAAGAGGGATTTGGGGTTGTTGGAGCTGGTATTGATCAGGTCAGAGTAGAAAGTGGACCGTGCAGATTTCAGGGTGTCTTTGTATTGTTGGAGGAAGTCGGAGTAGGCTTGGCGGTGAACCGTCAGGTTTGTTTTCTTGACAAGACGTTCTAGCTGTCGTTTATGGGCTTTCATGAGGTGGAGTTCAGGGGTGTACCATGGAGCAGAGTGGGAGAAAGTAACTAATTTGGATTTGAGGGGAGCAAGCTGATCAAGACAGGAAGAGAGAGTATGATTGTAGTGGTTGATGAGGTCAGTGGGGTTATTGATTGACGGGGGAGGGGAGACGGACAATGCAGTGGTCAGTGAGGCGGAGAATACAGAGGGGGAGAGTGATCTGGTGTTTCTAAAAAAGATTGTCCGTTTTTCCTTGGGCAGGGGGGTGGGGAGGCTGATGTCCATAGTTATTGCTAGGTGGTCAGAGATGGAGAGATGACAGCTGGAGATATTTAGGACTGTAAGACCAGAGGAGCAAACCAGATCGAGGATGTGTCCATGGTTGTGGGTGGGGAAATTGACATGCTGGGTGAGGTTGAGTGATTGTAGGAGATCTAGGAAGTCAGAGGCAGATTTACTGTGAAGGTTGTCCATGTGAAAGTTGAAGTCACCAAGGATGAGGACTGACGGAGATGTAGCTAATAGCTGGGTGGCAAAGTGGGAAAAGTCAGGGAGAAATGAGGGGTTTGGTTTAGGTGGGCGGTAAATGATAGCAGTGACCATTGGGGTGGGACCGGGTGATTTAAAAACAAGGTGTTCAAAGGAGGGGGAGGCAGGGATGGAAAGTGGGATGGTTGTGAAGACCTGTTTGTGGATGACTGCGATGCCGCCTCCTCGACCTTCTGGGCGGGGTGAGTTGAGGTACGTGTATCCGGAGGGGGTGGCTTGGTTGAGTGGGTAGAAGTCCAGTGGTTTGTGCCATGTTTCGGTTAGAAAACATTAACCTGACACCTTAAAGACCAGTATGGCTATCTGTTTCCACATTTTTCCAACAATGACAGTGTCATCAGTCTTCTCTTCAGAAGACAGCTTATTTCCAAAAACTTTAAGCACAGTTCGTTTGAAATGATTAATTTAAAGAAAAGAATTTTGAAAATCGGTAACACATGATCATATTTGCAACTCATTTATCATCAAGACAAGTGTAAAAGTGAATATGTGCGATTTTCTTTACACATCTCAGTGATTACAGCATTTAATTAAAATTTCTAGCTGTCACTTTTGTATAGTTGTACTGTTGCAGTTTAGTATGCGGCTCCTGTGTATGGCTGTGTGTTTGTGTGTGTGTTTGCATGTGTGTGTAACCCTGCATATAAACCCAGTGAAGACAAAGAATGATGAGCCTTAAAGATTATCCCCAGCCGGAACGCAATCCTCTTTGGAGGTGCTGAGCAGTGGGGCCGTATCTGAGTCTGTCTAGACGCTCTGTGTGGAGGAACGTGCTGTACCGAGAAACCCGGCAGCTGCACGTTTAGCCACAGATGGATCACACACTGTCATGAGTAAAGTCACATAGACGCACGCTGACAGAAACACATATGTCGAGTTCTATCTGGTTTTCTTTGCACCGTCTCCCAAAATGTGTCCCTGGGTCATCCTCTTTCAGTCACAGGCTCTTAGGTCATCGCGGCTCCTGCATCCTTTCCTCTCCTCAGACTCTGCCAACCTGGCTGAGGCAGCAGAGCGAGGACCCATAGTACTCGCTGTGCTCTGGAATGTGGTAACCTAGCAACGGGGCTGGAGAGGAGGATCAGCGCGTCGGGTCGGTGATGGGCGACTGTGCCTCGTCTGCTCAGTGGTAAATCCTGCCTCTGAAGGGCATGTGTGATGCCCCCTTAGCTGTCCTTCATTCTCTCAACCGTTCCTGTTTTGTTTTTTCTAAATGGCTTCTCCTCTATTGTAGACTTTGTGGCAGCAGATTAAAAAAAGAGTGTGTTGTGAGTTTGATCATCTAAGTAAATAGTTGGATAGACTGAAAATGTTCCTTCCATATTGTTCTTAAAAGTAATATTGGCTCAAGAGCTACATTATTATATCTACCGATCTTCGTCTGGTCTACTTCTGGTGATGAAGTGCTAAACAAAAATTGTCCTTTAACTTTCTGAATTCATTTTTTTTCTTTTGCTTCTTCCTTTTGCTTTCATTTTTACTCACGGTGGCCTTATTTTTCACTGCAATATAAAGTCCTGTGTGTCTATGGAAACAGCACAGTGACTCAGTAATGCTGATGTTATTGAATCTGTTCTAAAAATTTTAAATTAATTGGAATCAGAAAGGGAGCACAACAAATTCTAGTACTTTTCATGAATTGAGCCACGCTTGGCAACCTTTGAAAGTGGCAACTGTGTGTGTTCATACTGTAACATACAGTGCATGCCCACTATGTTACAGTGTATAATGTACTTTACTGCAGTAAAGTGGATGTAATGCACTTTACTGCTTCTTTTGCACAGCTGCTTAGATACTAAGCTGCATTTTGTTGTCTTAATATGTGTACTCTGAACAGTGACAATAAAGTTGAATCTCATCTAATCCAATCATAACTGGAAAGCTTCAGAAATGTTTCAATAAGCAGGTGCAGAAATTAGGAAAATATATTGCAACTTCAAATCAGGCATTTTCAGAGGCATATAATCATTTTTAGTGTCTCCCAAAGAGGTTGTAGCCAGTACCATTGACAAATCGCCAATGGCAAAATGATAACTCCTGAGAATAAAAATGTTTTTAACCAGTTTTATGATTGATTGAAAAATCCTGTAATTCATTCACTATTTGATTTTCTAAAACCTAATTGGACAAAACTCTATTGTCATGTCATGTTATTAGAAACTGGTACAATTTGAAGATTACATACACAGTAGTGACAGTATGTAAGGATCTATGCCTTCCATGGAGCTTTTTTATAATCTATTAGTCTGGTGTCAAGCTCTTTTATCCTATGTGTAAGCTATGAAGAATGCATGTCGCTGCTGGGTAATAAAACATGCATCTGCTATGAGGGGAAGGGCATCATAACTTACTATGTGTTTTGCTGTGTAGTACAAAGTAAGCTGTGTTTTTCTTGCTGTTAGAGGCTTTATAGAAAAGAGAAGAGCAGCGATGATGACAAGCAACATGAGCCAGAGTCAAACCCATGTTTTGTTGTTTGACTCCAGGTCGGCCCAGTCATAGAAGTGAAGCTGCAAGGATGAAATGCAGAGAGCTGAGGCAGGACACAGAGGCCGGCTTGGCCTATTTATAGAATGAATGGCCGACTCGGCATAAGACACTTCATCAGCAAAACTGCCTTCCTCCGAATGGAAGAACTGAGTGGTTATTTTCAGCATTTTGGGGCTGAGCCATAGTATTACACATCTCTCCTACAACTTTGTTCTCACTGAGGTGAATGGAAACTTACCAAGGTATTTCTGAAACTTTTAACCACATCCTGCAGGCAGTCGTGTAGTGATGATGCTGAGATAGCTGTCGCAGCGTGTTAACTCTCTGCTGGAGGTTCAGCACAGTGTTGCACCTTGTTCCCATCTGCACATTTACAGGAAGGTGCATCAGCCACAAGTTGAAATGTACAGAGCTGCTTGTTGTTGGTTTTGACCTTTTATTTGCTTGCCTTATGTTAGAGGGCTTCCTTTTGACATAGTAGCCATAATACCTGGGCTTTGGTCTACGGGCAATTCTGTTTATGTATGTAAATATGTACACAGATGAGCCAAACCATTATGACCACTCAGAAATAAATAGGAACGTTTCAATCAAGGTAATTTTTTTCTGTCAATTTCTTTGCTTGAAATCTGATCCAAGTCATTGCATATACACACACACACACAGAGAGAGAGAGAGAGAGAGAGAGAGAGAGAGAGAGAGAGAGAGAGAGAGAGAGAGAGGGGGGGGGGGGGGGAGGGGGAGGGGGAGGGGGAGGGAGAGAGGGGGAGAGGGAGAGGGAGAGAGAGAGAGAGAGAGAGAGAGAGATTACACACTAGTAGTATTGTAGATTAGCTGTAGTGCCTCTTACTATTTAATACTTTAGTTACAAGAAAAGGCAGGCACTTCCGTATTACAGAGCAGAGAGCATTATGAGAATTTAGCTAATAAAGAAGCACCATCATAGAGACTTGTATGAGGCCAACTGGCTTCAAACCAGGGAACAAGTGTTAAATTAGGCTTGAATGAAGTCGTGACAGTGATCTAGATCTTAGTAAAACATCTGATGGACATTTTTGTGACATTATTAATACTTTTACATGATTTCTGCATCCTGGGTGCAGGAAAAATGGACTTTGGTGACGTTGACAAGGGCTAAATTGTGGCCAGATGTTTTAGTCGGAGCATTTCCTAAACAACCTGCGAGGTGCTCGTGATCAGCGATGATGAGCACCCGCTAACAGAGATCTGAGGAACGACAGACCATTAAACGTCGACTGGGTGCTGGGAGGTGTGTTGGAACAAGTCTCATGTATGGTGGCTTCAATCCATCTTAGAGGACATGCTGTTAACGTCTTAGCGCCAGATACCACAGGGAGCCTTCAGAGGTCTTACAGAGTCGATGCGTCTGCAGGTTGAAACTGTCTTGGCATCAGGCAGTGCTGCTCATAATGATTTGGCTCATGAACGTATAAGCAAACTGGATGTCCAAGTGAAAGCATGTGCCTGGATACACTCCTCATTGTTTGCACAGCCTCCTTTCTAATAATGGCATTTGCATAGAAAGCGTGACCTTGACACCTCTGGTATTTGCCTTGTTGCCCTGAATGTTGACGACCTGAGGAAATTGCAGCATTGCGCCATAACAATGCTTTATTTCCTCCTGTTTCCTGCGGAACATGCAGTCAGCATTGCGGCAGCCTCAGGAGATGCTCAGTAATGTGAAGATGTCTTGACAGTTTCCTGTACATCTCACTCATCATAATGAGCTGAAAGGGACACTTGAAGTGTTGATCTGCAAGCTCAGAGCAGTGATTTCACTTCCTCTGGTTCACAGCGTAGAAAACATCATTTCTTGATTCACATAGGAATAGATTCGTGTGTATCTGACATTTCAGTTTCAAAATGTTCTCTCTGAGTCAGGTGATAGTATTACATGTTGGGAGATGTTTTTGTATGACAAAAAGAGGGTATTTTGGGTTTTTTTTTTACATCCTTTGGGTGTTATGTGAGCTGCAGGTCCAAATATGGGCACTGCATTAAAATTGACAAAGGACTTCAGCAAACAGCACTGAGTTTGATGGCTATCACAATTTCTTAATTTATTTAGTCTGTTTATTTGGTCCATGATGGGTTATGAATGGCATTTTCATGAAGTTTTTTTGTAATCTTTTGTTCAAAATGGGATTTACTTGGACTGCATGTGACATACCAAAATTAAAATTGTATGGCCAGTCATGTGAGGAATCTCTCATGGGTCTATTTTCATAATAAATTTTTAGTATGTCCTCTGAGGTTGGCACTGAGTGTGTCATTTTAGTCACTGTTGAACCATTTGAGTGAGAGAATAATAGAGTGAATATATCTGCCTTATTTCTTGTTCCACTTTATTTCGAACGAAGACAGTAATGTTGAAATATCTGCTTGCACAGTTCAAGTGTGTGTGAATTAATTGATGTGCTCCAGTCCCCTTTTGTACTGTGGAAGCTCCTCATTCTCTGTTTGAGGGCCAGAGTAGCTGCTCGGCAGTCTTTATGCAAATATGTTACATGGTAATGTAGATAAAGCCTGGACTTCAACAGTCATCTAACACTACAGCAAAACTATTCATTTTAGCAAGAACTGAGCTTTGTACCTTTGCAGACCTTTTCCATGCAGTGAAAGCAGCTATATAGCACACTGAAAGAAAGGGGAAATCCCAAAACGCATAATATGGGGTCTTTAAGTCAATGTGCAGAAAGCCTCATTTTTTTTGTAGCATCATAGCTTGTCATAGTTTTTGATCTTCTATTGGTCACAGGGGCTAGATTTACTTTTTCACTTCAAAACTCAATAAAATATTCAATTTGCCCGAGGATGCCTAAACATTTGCATACAAATGTGTATGGAAGTCTCACTGAAAATATTTAGTACTTTCCACATTTATTGATTTCATATTTATAGCAAAGGTCATTTTATTTATGGCACCAAGGTATTTCATTTTTCTATATTATTCTGTACTTTATTGGCCTAATTAGACAAAAATATATGAACTGAAATAGTACATTGGCATTTTAAAATGTCAAAACTCAATCAGTCTAATTGGAAAAAAAACATGTAGCTACCATTCTCTGCAAAGAGGAAAGAGAAATGCAAAACCTCCCCCCTAGTGAGACAAGTGTCTGGTGCAGACAAATGTGCACCTGAAAATGTCAAGATACCCCTCTAAGGGTGTTTCTAAAGCGACTCCGAAGGTGTCTCCTCTGTTTCTGTGCTCTTGGGCTGCTCTGGTCCTGATCCAAACCCCAGTAACGCTGCCAGCCTGATCACTGGCTGACAGCCTGACACAGCAGCTCAGTGGGTGAAGTGAATGACAAGCTGTAACATGCTTATTTACTCAATGGACTAAAATGTGCATAAATATTTTTAGCCAGTTGTCACAGGGTGTCTGTCATAGCATTTACTGTAAAGGATTAAGTCATACAGTATGCAGCTAAAATTGAAATGATATTTAAAGGTGAGGTTTTCTTGTCTAATTCGATGGAAATGGAGCGCTTGAATGAAATCGAGAGATAATTGGTGGTTTCCTCCGAGCAAGCCGATGAATATTTCAATGAGGAAAGCAGAGGCAGCATCTTGTGTTGGTGTTGATTCATCCAGAGCCCAGGGGAAGGAAAGAGTGCGAGGGCTGCCAGGTCAAGTCCTGGACACAGCTGCATTATTAACAGAAGGTCAGCTTTCAGCACACGTCTGCAGGGCGCACATCAAGCAGCTCATTCAATTTTTGTGCCTTTGCCGGCACGTTGTTGAGTTTGTAGGCTGTTTAATGAAGGTTCACAAGCCTGCTCTTCTAGGGTCTACGCTCTTTCTTCTTCTTATTCCAATAAAACAGGGCCAGACCACAACACATAACACACAGAGCATCTGGAACAAGTTTTATTACCACACCATAAAAACATGTATACGATACGGTATATTGGACTAGAGCTTGTATATAGTGACATGAATAACTTGAAGGACTACAAAAAAGAAGGTAATTGCACATTTTTTCTTTGATGATTGTATTGATACTCAAATATACAGCACATATAAAATCCTCTAAAATGGATGAACTGATACTCGATTGGTTGGGGCACAGACCACAAATGCCATCAGCAGCTTTGCTCCCCATGTTTCATGTTTATATCCATTATAATTGTCCAACAAAGACAAGAAATACTATAAAAATGTAAAAGGCATTGAGTTCTTTGCATCCGAGCTCTCATTAAATCAAAGACACAAACAAAGCAGCAAAAAGTGTATACTTATTACTGTTTGTTAGCCACACTAAAGAAATGAACCGTTGATTCTTGTCTGGTAAATGTGCCTTGTAAGTTTCACGTCATATAGTGAATGAACTGTATCTTTTTCTCCTGTTTACAGAGGCTAATAGTGTCATGAGTTTGTCTGTACGTAAACAACAGTCTCCTGTTGTGTTAGCTGACTGTGCAGCCTTGTAGACTCTAGCCAGACAACAGCTGAGTGCAGCTAACAGATCGTATTCAACATAGCACAAAATAGACTACCACACACTTTTGTACAGACTTCTATTGGGAGGGATGCGTACGTCCAAAGACATGTATGAGAAAATATAATGGCAGCATGAAACAATCATGCTGAGGTAAAGATGAGCCTTGGTGCAAAAATGAACTCTATGTTTAATTTGTATGATTTGATTATTTCTTAAAAGTTACTGTAGCTGAATGTAGGGATGTTTCCTCCTTTTATGATTTAAGACCCTTAGCATTTAGTATCTGGCAATACCGAATACCACTACTGGATAATATGCACTTAAAGTATTGTAGATTAGCTGTAGTACCTGGTTGTAGCCACCAGATGTATTATTTAATACTGTACTAAGCAGAGGAGGTGGGCACATCCATGTTTGCAAGTAGAGAGCGTTATGGGAATTTAAGTAGTAAAGGAGCACCGTGACAGAGACCTCTCTGAGACTTAATGACTTCAGGTCAGCGAAGGAATGTTTAATCAAGCTGTCACACACCAGGGCAGCCTACATCTCACTTAACATCATATGGTCATTTTCAAGTACCACCTGATAACTGACGTGAACAAAGAAACTGGCACAGGTTTTTGGCAATACACTTCAAAATTCCTTTAATCAGCCCCAAACCCAGTCTTAGCATCTGGCTCAAGACGATACTACTCATATGATTAATGTCAACTCCAATGTCATACAAAAATTGGTGGTCTGCTCCAACAGCAACTGCAGTGTCATGAAAAAGAAAAAAGCCGGCACATGCAGTAACATAAAGACTCATAATGTCTTGGTCAATTTTCTGAGTTATATTTAAAGCTACTGGACTCAATGAATTTGCAGATATACACTTTTCACTGTGTTGTTTGGCCTAATTATCTGATTGTATCTCCATGCAGTCCTGCCTCAAGCACCAATCTTTCAATTAATCCTTTTTCAGAATTTACAGTTTATCAACTGAGTGTTTGGCCCCTGTAGCTTTCACTCCTTACAGTTTTACCAGGGAAAAGGATGGCTGGCTAACTGTCGGGCTAATCCCTGTCTAGAGGAAAATAATCTCCGTCTAACAACTCTGTCTCCACCTTGGAGGATCATGAGGTGGTTACTGTCATCCTCCCCGCTCTTCATCCCACCAGTGCTGCTGCTGCTGCTGACACTGAGGCACCCTGACACAATGGTGTCACGGCTGACCCCGCCCAGCTGGAGTCTGACTGATGGGAGCAGGGAGCGCAGAGGCTAGTGCCCTTCTACGCAATATGGAGAGAGGAATATGAGAGCGGGAGGAGAGGATCATGGGAGCAGACATGGTTGAGGCTCGTGTTGTGATCTGGGCTCAGCCAGCAGGAAGAGATGTAGACAAGCATGTGGCCTCTTCGCTTCCCCCAGCGGAACCACAGACGAGCCGAGCGGCAGGAGGAATGGTTGTTCCAGCTCTGACAGCTCGCAGCTCATAATCCTAACCGGAAAGGAGATGCTGCAGACTGGAATGAACCATATACATGAGCATTAAAAAATGTAGAGTATGCATTAGTTCCTAAACTTGACTGCTGTCTCATCCTCTTTGTGCTTTATGGCTGTTTGCAGGCGAAGGTATAAAATTCCACTAAGAACATTCTGAAAATCTGGCTGCAAGAGTGCCAGAAAAAATCTGCTACAAAAAACGCTGGAATACTGTAACATTAAAAAACTGTGAGAATAATGTCACACATCTGTAAAATAATGATGTTTATCGAGGATTGAAATACAATAAAACTGTAATTTTCTGGTCACGCACTGTGAAAGAATGATTTACTTTTTGTAAAAATCCTAATTTTTGATGTGAAAATTTAAACGAACAAGAAGAATCAGTAAGACAGCAGTTGCAAAAATAATTTACCATTATTCAGTCCTTAATATACATAATTATTCTTTCAAATAACAGTAATTATCTGTAAAATAATTATATTTTTTGCCAATATATATTTAAAAAAAATTGTGTAATTTTACAGTCAAATGTTGTACAATAACAGATTTTTACTATGTCAATGTTATTTGCAATTTTGGCAAGTTTTTAATGGTTAACTAGTAAATTAAAACATTTTTTTCTGTAATTTTGCTAGTTATTATCTGTAATTTAACAAAACTGGGAAAATCTGTGAAATACCCATAAATTGCTCAATAAATAACTGTTAAAAACATGTTTTATAACACTAGAAGATCTGTGTTGTCTCCAAGCTGGGAAGCTAGGAGGTGACCTATACAGACTGAGGAGCGCATACTGAGAAAATAAAAGCAGGCTAGAGTCTATTATTTTTAATGAAGGGCATTGGAGCATCCTCAGGCAGACCTCCTGCAGGGACAAGTGCTGCAAAAAAAAAAAAGAAAAAAAAAAAACAACTGTAAAAACAAGATCATCAATCCCAGATCCTTTGCTTTCTAGGACTCTGCTCCACCCATCCTCTTTAAAATATACTGGAACCAAACGGTGTTGGAGATGTGTTGCAGGAAATTCTTCTAGTGAAATCACAAAAATCACAAAAAATATTAATTTACATGTTGACTGTAAAAAAAAAAAAAAAAAACACTGTAAATATATCCACATCAAAAAATCTGCATTGATTTTCAAATAATAATAATTTTTTAACAACACGTGACCATAAAATGACACTATTTTACAAAATTTATATCAGCAAATACTGGAATTATTTTACAGATATTTGTCATTATTTTTTACAGTTTTTACACTTTTTGATTGTTACGGTATTCCACCATTTTGTAACATATTTTTTCAGGGACCCTTGCTGCCTGATTTCCACAGTTTTTTTTTCTTGTTTTTTTTTTTTTTTAAGTATAGGCTTTAAATAACAGGAATGCTGACACGAGGCCAAACTGATGAGCTTAACTGTTTAACTGGAGAGGCGAGTAGCAGCTACTTATGTGTGCTGAAAATGTGTTTTTATATACACTTTTCCTCCTGTATTAACTTCATCCAAGGTCATAAAACATTTCCTAATGTTGTAAAAGAGCCGTTTGGGTTTCAGGCCAGCTAAAAGCTAAAAATAGCCCTGCCAAAGTTTTCCTATACAATCCCAACCGGCTGAGGTGTTTCTGGTCAGCTGGTCAGTGTGTGTTTTTCCTTTGCTAGCCTGCTCCTCTGGAAAAGGGGAGGCTGCTCAGTCTCATTATGTTTAGACCAGCCAGGCGGAGGCTGCCCCGGAGGCAGGGGGAGTATTTGGGGGAGGTGGGGATCACAGCTGCTGCAGCAGTGGTGTTGGGTAGGCAGCATTTCTTCTGTGATGTGCCAGATGACCTCAGTGACCCCACGGCATGAGGCCAAACCTTCCTGAACAAGGACTGCCCTCAGCAAGTCTGAGCCAGATCATAGTCTAAGAGAGTTATCCTCCTGTTTCATATGTAAAAATATTCTAAGAACTGAATGTGTTCTGAAGTGAACAGTAGTGTGCTTTGTATTGTGTGATTGAAGTCTTTTTTACATGTCAATGAAGTACAATTTACAGGATACAGAAGTTTCCATAATTATATCATTTAATTATATAAATACTCATTTTTACTCCGCCAAGGAATGCGTTGGAATTATGTGATGATCGCCGTGCGTTTGTCTGTCTGTCTCTCTGTTAACATTACTCAAAAGCAGACTAACAGATTTGGATGCAATTTTCAGGGAAGGTCAGGAATGACACAAAGAGCAAGTGATTAGATTTTGGCAGTGATGCAGCTTATAGTCTGGATCCATGGATTTGTTTAAAATTTCTCTCTCATTGCAAGATAGCAGCACAGCATCACTGTAACCATGACTACAGGTGAACACTACGTCAGCTGCCTCCTGATGATCACGTGATTGTGATCCTACTACAAATCGACCGCTGCGGACTTACCGGGACTTATCCATTCGAAATCATACATGGAACAATTGATTAAATTGCGCGAGTGTGTCCGAGTCCCACCAATTCCCGCCGCCCGCTACATATTTAGGTCATGTGATTCGGTAGCCATGCATAATGTACACATGCATAACACACGCCTGTGCTCAGTGCAAGGTCATTTTTTATTAAAGATTTCATCTGTCAGAAATGATACGACTGAGCAGCCTTGGTGGAATACTGCACTCTCTGAATGCTTTTCTTGTTAACATTGTTTCTATGGAAGGCAATAACTATGCCACATTTTATATAGAACATAATTGACTCAGGAAGATATTTTTCTTTTTCCCTTATGTATGTACAATATGTTCAATGCAAATTATGACCCAGTGCCATTTAGTTAATTTAAACAGACTCACTGAAATTGCAGGATTTTTGAATGTGACTTTTATGGCTGGAAAAAAGTGAAGGCTTAGCACAGTTTGGTCCCAGAAATGAAAATTGTTAACAGATAATTGAGAGAATCATAATTACATCCATTTATTTATAGAGCACATTCAAAACACTGACAAAAGTGCTTTTCAAATACATGTAATTAGAGCAGAGAAAATAGAGATGACTGATAATTTCAATCTAATTAAAACATATTCTGGGTGATGCGCCTTTGTACGGGTACATGCAGTCATTTCTGAATTATTTTCTAAAAACAGTGTAATTCGTTACTAATTACAGGAAATTATTTTGAAGAATACTTTTTTTTCCCTACTTATCACTTTCCTATCCACAATCCTAATTCTATCCAATTAGTGCTTCACTGGTGAGTTACTGTTTGTGCATTTGTCAAGCTTCCTAATATAGTGCTTCATGTTTGCAGTTTGCAGGGATGTTTCTGGCACATTTACGACTCGATGTCTTGTTTTTGAAGAAGACAGAAGCAGTCTTTGAACCCTTTGACCCCAAAGCATCACCTCTATGGAAACAGCTCAATCATAGCTAGAGATGGATAAAATTCAGTGTTGTCTTTTGTGCAGTAAAATACAGTTATAAGGACAAAACATCAGAACAAAAGAATGAAAACAAGTTAAATGTTGAGAGGAATAGGCACTCTACATCCCGATTGGCTCCTACTTTTTGTTCACAACCTCTACATATTGGGCATTTTTCACACCAGTCTGCTTTTTAACTCTAGAAAGATATTTCACTGTAATAAATAAATTATCCAACAACCTACTCCTCTGTGTACCATTTATAAGTCATGTTGCATTTATTTTATTGATCTACCGTGTTTTATTTACCTCTCCTTGGTTGTCAATCTCTCTGCTCTATGTAAGCACTAGTCTATGGCAACACCATTCTGCATACAGTTAACCTGAAAAGTCAGCTTTTTTGTTTTTTACAGCATCTTCTTAGTGTAAACAGGTTATTTTTTGGCAAATTTTTGGTTGTTTTTCCTGAAGGAAACATAAGTCACATTCAAGGGTGGTTGAAAAGTTGACACAGTGCAGTTTCCTGCTATGATAAAGGTTGCAAATTTCTTTAAAGAACGTATGCCTTTCTACTTTCAACACTACCGATAGGTTTTGGTGTGAGATGGCTGCAGATTTAGCTGGCTAGCTAATCGACGTTAGCTCATGGTTTATTTATAGCGTCGACCACTGAGTTTGTCATTCGCTCAGGTGATGTTTTCCTTGTGACATTGGCTTTTTCTAACATATCCTGTTGCCCCACATATTATTAAAGCTGATGAACAGTTTGCTAACTCACAGCCTTGAAAATGAGACTTCATAAGTACATTTGCTTAAATGCTGCATTTAAATACTTGTACTTTACCTGTTCTACTACTTTATACTTCTACTGCTTTATTCCATTGCAGTTATCTGACAGCTGTAATTACTAGTTTCTTTGCATATTTAGACTGAAAACACAAATTTTAATCAAGAAGTATATTATGATGTTTTGCTGATGGAAGTCCTGCAGTGTCGCCTTATTATTAGACTAAGATAAATACTAAATGCTACTTAATTGATCCCCAGATGGCATTAAAATCGCTTTAAGTATATTTTCATGCTAATACAGTTGTGTTTTTACCTAAGTAGAAGGAGTCCAGGGCATTTATTTGTGACATGGTATTTCTGCACAGTGGTAGTGTTATTTTTAGTGTACAGTACAAGGTCTGAGTACTTTCTTCATTTCTGATCACCAGTGTAGGTAACCAGTGAACCAGACTAGCTTAGATCCCAATATATCCTCATCTTTCTCCCACACACTGTCTCCTCATCATCAGTGAACAGTGATTAATGATGTAGCTTCACAGCAGCTGGAGTTGAGATGAGAGGTGAGGTAGCAGAAAGTAAAGTTCAGCCAACAGACTAACGTTAAGGTTCAAACGTTACGGTTGAATTGATGGGTCAACTGCAGCGACCCGACTGTCCGTCAGGAAGCTGCTGACATGTTTGTCATATATATGGTGCATTCAGGAACTTGCAGCTGTGGTGCTAATTCGGTAGGTTGTGGGCTGCATGCCTGCTCTCTTATAGCTTGTGAGCATATGAATAAATAAAGGAGGAGGCAATGGAGAGAGGGTGTGTTGTTGTCCTTACGCACTGTAAAAAAAAAATAAAAAAGAATCTTCTAAAGAAACTGTGAAAATCTAGCAACAAAAGTGCCAGAAATAACTGTGAACTGTGAAATACTGTAACAGTGAAAATAATGTCAAATATATGTCAAATAATATTTTTAGTGGATTTTATTGGCCTGTTATTTACTCTTTTTTTTGTTTTTTTTTTTACAATTTCCACTAACATTTTTAAACATTAATATGCATAAGGTTTACATATACATATTTTTGTTTTAAACAATGGCAAATACCTGTTTTGTTGGGGTTTTTTTTGACTAATGTAATACGCTAAAACTGACATATTTACAGTTTTTATTTGGTTTTTACAGTCAACATTTAAATTAATTGTTTGCTGATGTCTTTTTACTTGATACAAAACAGCTAAAAAAATCATTTTTTTAAACTTTAATGTATATAATTTTTCCTCAAATTATGACAAATATTTGTCAAATAATGATGATATTTTTAGCTGATTTAATATAGTTAAACAGTCTAATTTTATCTTGACACACTGTCAAAGAATGCGTTACCAATTGTACGGATATTAATTGTGGACAATATTCAGTTTTGGTCTGTTTTTACAGTCAGTTTTTAAATTAATGCTTTTTTTTGTCATTTTACTAGTTTCAGACCAATTTTAAAAAGTATGATTTTTAAATATTGATATACATACTTTTGTTTTCAAATAAAAGGAAACATATAAAATAATTATATTTTTGCTGATTTAAAACTGGAATTTTATGGTCACATTGTCAAAGAAAAATTCACCATTTGTTTAAAAAAAAAAAAAACTTTCTTTTTCTGCAGATGTTATTCACAATTCTGGCTGTTCTTGTTGTTTTTTTTACAATTATTGTGTGAATTATTACCTTTTCTGTGATTTTGCTAGTTATTATCTATAATTTAACAAAACAGAGAAAAGCTATAAAATGACAGTAAATTGTTCAAAAAATTACTGGTATTTTTTGCAGTGCATCTGACTGTGTGGTTGTGTATGAGTGGCTACCGTTGACTGGCTCAAGCCTGTTCCTCCTCAATCCTAGCGATGTTGCCTGACACCGTCTTGGCGGCCTGCTGGGAGTGCAGTGACGAGGTTTTCCACCAGCAGAGTCAGGCCCAGCGTGAGATACCCGAAGCCCATCATTAGCCTGCTCTCTTTGTCAAACGCTTTTCTGTTTCATCGCCCGCCGCCTTCCCTTCCACCTCCTGTCGACTCACTCCTTCACTTCTTACACTCCCCCTTTCGACCAGCTACTGTTCTTCCTCCTCTGTTTTCTGTAATCATTTTCTACCTCATTATTCCTTCATGCAGACCTCCCTCTCTCTCTTTCTGCGTCTGTCTGTCTATTTTAGTGTTCAACCTTTACCTTCTCATGAAGGGCACGGCATGAGGAGGATGTAAAGTGAATAATTATTTCTCCATGTGCTTCCTGTGTTACAACAGGGTGAGAAATGACAGGTTTGGTCGTATTATCAGTGATCATACTGGGTGTAGAAATAAGTGGCACTGGGAGTTTTTTTCTACTTGTGGGTGTTGCTGCACAGCTGTCATGATAGCCTCCTCCATTTTGGGTTCTGGTTCTATCTGTCCCCTCAAAGGTCAGCATTGTCAAGGCAGTGCAACGATTCGACAACAGCATGAATTTGCAAATTTACTTGACTGTGGGCTGCAGTTATATTCATGTATGTCAAACTGTTAAAAGCACATCAACCTAAAGTGATATTTTTGTAATATTAACAGAGGGCAGACAAATTAATGTTAACAGCTCATTGAAAAGTTCTTTGATGTGACTTTTCAAATCAACATGAGACAAATCATCTGTGAACTTCAGCAAATTTAAAGAAAGCAAAGCTGTAAAGCTGCTCTCTGTTTTAATAGTGGGTGAAGTCACTGTGTGAACGGTAAAATAAGTAGCTTGTACAAAAACTCACAGAGAAATCTGCAGCTCCCTTCAACTCTCCAGAGCATTTTAGTGGCTTTGAGCTCATTGTTTTGAATTTGACAGCCTACAACTTTAGGCAGGCAGCTCAGAGAAACAAAAGTACACACCATACAACTGAAAGACAAAACTGGCAACAAGCTGGTGCACATAGTCGAGCATTAAGCAGCTAGAGTCAGATATGTTTCTACGGAGTTGGTGGAGACTAAAATGGAAATGAGAAAAGAGTGAAAGGTCGCCATATATTTGTCAGGTGACCAGCAATACATGTGTAAATGTCAAAGTCTGTATATAAAGATGGTCAAACCCTCTACATCATCATCTTTCCTGATAAGCGACTTTAGAGCGCAGTCTGGTAGCTCCAGTCTTTGCCATCTTGGCAGTTCCTGACTCCTCAAAACACCTGGCTAATTTAAAAATTCATCGCTTGTACAGTTGAGAGTGAAATTAATTATAGAGACCAAATCTGTTTTCTGTGCCACAGAATAAATATGTTTATTTCTGCTGTAAAGTTGCACATTTTAATATTGGGGTATATGGGCATCGACTCACTCTTGAAGCCAGCCTCAAGTGGTCATTCGAGGAACTGCAGTTTTTGGTACTCGAGCGTTAGCATCATTTTTTAATATCCAAGTCTGCTTGTTCTGTCCTGAATAGGTTTCAAAGAGACATGAAATTAATTGTTAAAATGTGTTTTATACCATTAAATGCAGAAATAGATGAGGCTGTGCTTTTCTTTTGACACTGCAAAATAGAGGAAACAGGAAATGGTAAGTGGGAAACAGGAAGTAGAATGCTAAGCTGTGAAGAAGGTATCATGGCAGCTGTGATTTCTGCCTTCTAATTCAAGTCAATCCTGCTTGTGTATCCCTCAGGAACCAATGGCGGCAAGAGTTTATTGTTCGTTACACAGTAAGTCATCAGTGTTGATGATTTTGTGGATATTTTCTGTGTATATGATAGAAATTTAATTTGTTATGGCGTGTAAAAGTAGCAGTTCTATCATACAGTACACTTACCTGCTTCCCTTTTCATTGCCCTTTGACTTACCTGTTATATATTTAGTGGCTCGCGATGCTAACAAATGGCTAAGTCATTTATATTTACTTGTTGCTCAGCATAGCAATATATTGAGTGTATTTTTTGTATTTTACTTTTTTAGTTTCACTCCAATTCAGTGTTGTCAAGTTGACTCGCCTGCTGACTGTGAAATCAATAAAGGAGCAAGACGTTCATTTTCCTGGCTCTTGAAAAGGAGTTTGACTGGCTGTTTATCTATGGTAAAGCTTTGGAAGTACAACACACAGAGAGAACAGTACACTGCTGCTTGGTAAATATGCAATCGATGACTAAAATAGTGGACCATATCAACTTTAAAAATGATTATCTGTCAGTTTTGTGTTTCAAACTTGTCCCCTACATAACCGAAAAATCTGCTATTTGGGTTGAAGACAAACTGTTAGTATTCGCACTATATCAACATCAGTATAAACTCTTATTATGTCAGATATATACATAATATGCAGCTTTTTGCTTGTTTTAAAGTCACTCACATGGATTTATTGAGCACAAATATGTTATTTTCTTTAAAGTAGGAATACCCCTCAATGATTACTTTCTCTTCTTCTTATACGTGTTACTCATGTTGCTTTTTATTTCCACTATGTATTGCTCTGTTGTCATACCAGTAACTGTCTTATTGTGCTGTTCTGAGGTGTAGCCTTGTACTCTGTGTGCACTGCTCTTATTTTCTACTCTTGGCTGAACTTCGACCTCCATGACATGCATTCAAAGGAACACACTGAGGTTAAAGGAATAGTTCAGCCTTTGTAGTCAGCTCTAGAGGTGCTTGTAGCATAATTTTGACCTTGCCAGCCTCTCTTCTATACTATGCTAAGCTGCTCTATGGCTCCAGCTTACTTAACACTTCAGTACTCAGTACTGTGTGCGATTGTTAATCATTTTTTACATATTTCTCATCACTTGAGACAATTATCTGTGCACTGGTGTGAAGTATAGTAAGGTGTTGTAGTTTAATAGACGTGTACTTGTCAAGGATGGAAGCAATTTATAAGTCTACCTTTCTTGAAGTCATCCTTCTCATACAGACAATCCCACCGGGGTTTGACTTCAGCCCTGCAGTGTCCAAAGGGAAGGAAAAATTAACCCCTGAGGGAAGGTACCCTCCACCTCTTACTCCTTCAGCCACTCAGATCCTCCTCCTGCCTCTCCTGCTTTTAATGAAGCCCACCCCATCACCATCCCATCAAATATAGATGCAGCCGGGAAGCATCTCCCTCAGCGGCTGCCCCCCAAACACCATGTGACATACCTTCAGGCCTGCACAACCACCCTATGAATTATTCACCCAGGCACATGGACCTGGGCGTGCCTCTGGTCAAACCGCACCCCCAGCATGCTTCTTTATCTCCTGAACAACACCTTATTTCACATTGAGTTAATCGATTTTCATCCATCTTTTAATCATGCTCTGTACATCTTCAGGTCTTTGACTCCAATTAAAGAAGCTAATGAATTTTGTCCACCCAGTGTTATATGAATAGCTCTGTGCGTTAACTAATTATGGATCCGACTCCACTACTGGTCATGTCCTGCTCTGTAATTGGATTTTCGCCAAGGGTTTATTGATTTCATGTTGAAAGTGAATGAAAGAGGAGGAGGCGCTCAGTCTGATATGAATCATGAGAGCACATGGAAAACTCTATAGCATTAACTGCTTTGTCACCGTTTTATTTTGACGAAAGAATTCCTGTTGCCTTATGCCAAAGTGTGTTCATTTTAGAGGCTCTCTGCAGTGGTGACCAGTGTTAGGCAGTGATTTAGTTGCCTGCAGCCTTTTGGAATGAAGAGAGAGAGCAAACGGCAAAACAGCCCCTACGGCAAGCAGGTGGTGACTTTTTTCTGCGAAGGAGGAATAATTAATCAGCAGAGAGGGCCGCGTGAAAAGGAGGGAAGGAAGTGGGAAATAAAGAGATGAAAGAGGCTTCAGTTCAAAGAGAGCAGTCGGTGATGAGCCTGGCCCTTACTGGGCCTGCACAAGGCTGTGGAGGAAGCAGTCGGACAAACGGGGCTTACAACTGTCACGGCTGTCTTCAGAGAAAAGCAGATTGCATTCAGCGTGGATCCAGTAATCTGATTGCTTCAACGATTGCTGTAATTGATTAGAGCTGGTAAGAAAACAGAATAATTGAATTGTAGAACGTGGTGTTCTTTGGATATTCATGGAGGGAAAAAGGGTTTTAACGGGTTAGTTCAGACACAAACCAGGTTTAGACATTGCTCTCCATCACTATTGTCAAAATGCCAAAAGAGGGGATATATTCTGGAGCAACACCTTACTAAAACATGTTAATTTTTTCTTGTAGTTGCCACTGTGTATGTATGGCTGGGTATGAACCTGGAACCTACTAAAACCTTTCTGTTTGTAGCTCTGAGTATCAAATCTGTCAAGTACCTAAGGCTGACTTCAAACTCCTGGCTAGAGACCGTACACCTGCATGCATATATTTGGATGTTTCTAGTCAGCTGGGAGCCAAACAGCTGGTGAACGAGCCAGTGATTGTTAAGCATGAATGAAATGCCTCTCAGTAACCTTGTTTTCACATAGCTGTCAAGCATATTTGGAACAAACTTTTAAAATGTTGCCAAAGAAGTTGTTTTCATTAGCTCCTTTGGAATTAATAAACAAGGGTGCATAGTGTCATCAGAAGGTAGCAATACATACTATGTTACACGGGACTGTAGTAAACAAAAAAAAGTTCGCCAAATGCCTGAAATCCTTCAAGAACAGTAAGACAGACAGTACTTTGGACATCTGTGAGATCAGTCTTCAGAAATTGTTATCAATCGTGAATGTTGTCATTTTTCTAGTCAGCTGGTATCGGACATGTTTTGGCTAACTGGAGATAAAGACAACAAAAGAAGCATGTGTTTGCATCCCACCTAATAGTTGAATGGTTAATTGTTTATATCGCCATTATTTTTTCCCCCAACACCAAACCTAAATAAATAAAGCAGATGTAGAGGTCTACAAATAAGGGTACAATATGTGAGATTTTGAACATAAATACGACATTAATGTAACAGTGAAGATCCACATTTATGTCAAGCTATCATACAGTCATGGCATCCTGAAGTCACACTCCCTTAGTGTGTGTTGTAATCCAGACTTCTCCGATCTATGTTTTTTCAGCTTTGAGCCCTTCTCTCTGGAACTTTCAGTCTTCGCGCTTAAAAACAAAAAAAGAAAAGCCTCCAACACTACAAAGTAGAAGTAAAAATGCAGTCCAGCATTTAGCCAGCCTTAAACATGCAAAGAATGTAAAAGCAAAATATTTTATTATATTACTTTCTTAATTTATGTCCATTTAGTTCATTACAGCTCATTGTGAAAGTTTCTACTGCTTTATCTGCTCCTTCTTCACCAGTCATGTCTGTTCTGCTCCAGTCTTTGTATTTCTGTTTCCACACATAGGCTCACTCCGGTCCAATGGGCAACAGTGACAACAAATTGCTACAATGCTCAAGTGTGATAATAGCTGCGATTAGTTTTGTCTGGGGGTGCATCTGACTTTGCGCGTACTTGAAGAGGTATATTTTCATTTATTGTCACTGTCATCCCATTAAATCTGCCTCTAATCAGAATCAAAAATGCATCTAAACCACCTACATCACATTGTGTGTGACCAGCTGCAAAGCTAAGCCATGTTCCCCTGAAAATAGACTTGATCCTTCCTCCAAAGATTATCATTTAACAACAGCACAGGAACAGCTTTCCATCCGGCTCAGTGGGATCAATATGTTTGTTTCCCTCATATGAAAGCCGATTCAGTCTGCCTCTGCCAGTCACGGGTTATGTAAAGAGTCAAAATGAGAGCGGCTTGTGGTCTCAGTCGGTGCTGGCTGCTGATGTGAGCATACGCGATTAGAGATGCTCTGCAGTCTTGCACTGAAGGTAGCATTGTCGCCGCTGTCGCCTGGCCTCCTGCCTTCCCTGTGTCCTGTCACTGATGATTACAGCATCCACTGACAGAGTCGTCATGGCATCTGTTGCTGCATGTGTGAGCTTTCTATTTCACTCTCCCTGCAGGTTTCATGACTTTGACATGGGTCAAACCAAGTTGATCACAGAGAGCACCAAGGTCATGGTGCACTCCTTTTCATCAGTCTGCATCTACCTTGAGCACATGACTACACAATGCATGTGCTATAATGCAGTTTTTTTTCACATAATCACACTTTCAGGGCTGCTGAATGACACTGACATTTCAGAATTATTAATAATAAAAACACACAATCTTACAATAACAGTATGCAATACAAATCAAACACTTGAAACGTGGAAATATTAAAAACAAGACGCTGAATGCAAGTATGAGATTGCACAAAGGGAGAGGACAGAGCGTTCAGTTTGAAAGGCTCGTCCTTTGCATAGACTTGTTACCATGTTTTGTTTAAAACACGCACACACACACACACACACACACACACACACACACACACACACACACACACACACACACACACACACACACACACACACACAGAGTCACACAAATAACACGGTTAGAGTTCTCTCCTTCCAATGCCTCCACTTCCTGTGACAACCTCTGATTGTGCTGATGGGCATTTCGGCCTCTGTCTTTGCCGGGATGCCATTTGAGGGATCAGTCTGTAATTATGTTGAAAGAAAACGGTCATGGTGTGTCAGTCAGTGTGGGGCTGCTGTTCTAATTGGTAGACACGAAGGTTTCTCTTAGTGGCTGCACTGGCATTAACGAAGACCTGGACATAAATGAGTTTAGCACTCGATTTGTGAATGCTGTAGTCTTGATACAAAAAGCTGCATGGTATGACAACGTAACTATAGCGTGAAATTGTAGCGCTGCCTCCAGCTGCAAGCTACGCAGAAATATTAAGGACAATTAATACATACAGTGCATTCAAAACAAGCAAGCAAGCATAAAAGTCTGTGCTTGCTCTTTAGAGTGCAGCACTTTTACATATAAATAAACACCCATCACATTCAAGCCAAAACAAGTTCACACAATGCTGATTAAGTCTACCAGCATCCAATAAATCTCACTGTATTTCATAGTTACTGGGGATTTTTAGTTGGTTTCTTTGGCAACATTCAGTGATGCATCTTATATTCACAAGCAATCCTGAGACAGTAGTGACCGTTGAGATGGCGATGGAGTAGACTACAGCAGCTAGGAGTCTAGTGGAGCCTATAGCAGAAACACCCAGGAAGTGTTGAAGAAAAGTTTCAGATTCAACAGATTGAAAAGAAGCTAGGAACTTAGAGGTAGTATTGTAGTCCAAAAAAAAAAAAGAGTGACTCATGGCCAGCCATACGTTGTAAGCAAATGTGAACAGTGTTTTGTAGTTACTCTCGCTGCCAAGCAGGAGAAACAAAAGTTAAGAGCCCTGTCTCTACAAAATGATGTTCGTATACAACTAAACAGCATTCAGTTACATTTTTAAGGGAGCATAAATTTGTTTTGAACTGTAACTGTAATCTGACAGAAATTGTATTGTCCTCAAAACATTATTGAGAATTTGAAATCTAAATCTAAATTTCTTGAGCAATTTAGTTGTATAGAAATGTTATTTTGTGGGGACTGGGTTGGCAGGGAGGACATGAGGTCAGCTAGCATTTGGTTGAATATAAATACTTTGGAATCCCCAATGAGATCTAATTGGATTTAGCAACTTCAGGACTATTAGATTGTCAGTATCCATCGTAGTTTAACCAGAACTGGCATGTGGAAACAGCAGTGTAACCATTGTAGCCCAGGTGTCCCGATCTCTAACCAAGTCCTCCAGCTGCTCCTGGGGAATCCTAAGATGTTCCCAATCCGGAAGGGATTTGTAATCCCTTCAGCATAATCTAGTGTCCTTGCAATTGGACCCACCCAGAATACCTCCCTAGAAAGTTGTCCAGGTGCTGTCCTGGTTGCACCCTAGAAACACCTCAGCTGGCCTCTTGCAGTGCCGAGGAGCATTTGTTCTACTCTGAGCTTAAATCCTATTGTTTGAACTCCTCACAGAGTCCACAGACCTTCGGAGGAAACATTTTAGCCGATCATATTCGCCATCTTGTTCCTTTCAGTCACAACCCAGAGCTCCTGACTATAGATAGATGAGGACAGAAACATTGACTGATTGGTAAACTAAGAGCTTCACATTGAGGCTCAGCTCTCTTTTCACCTTAGATGACCAAAACAGCGTCTACATCTCTGCAGATTTTGCTCCCTCTTCTGTCGACCCTTATTCATGAACACGACCTCTAGATACTTAAGTCAGTGAGCTTAGAATATTGATATTTTCATAAAACTTAAACTACAGATTGATGTGATCCCACCAGCAGGGCGGTTTCTCTAGAGAGAGTTATCACACATAGTACGCTAATGTTGGGAGAGTAATGTCTCCTTTCTCTCACAATCAATATTTGACCGTTGACACCAGCTCACAGAGAGCACATTAACCGAGCAGCAGCCATTTCCAAAGTAGCACTAGCTGACATAATGTGTCATTTTAACAGTAAAACCAATGGCTAAAATGAAAATAAGGAGCAGTTACAGAGTTGCAAAGCATTTTAAAAGCATCAAACATACGTATTTTTGCAAAATAGGAACTGATTCCACAATAGAGGCTCACTACTGAAATTCTACCATTGTAGAAATAGGAGACAGCATGTCAAGTAAACATTTAAAATAATGCACATTTTCACACTCATTTTGTATATCTACAATAACTAAATGAATGAACAGTTCAGGTAGCGTTGGCACCAGTGCAACAAAGCAGAGTAGCTGCTAAAAGAATGAAGAGTAAAATCATTCTAGGATGAAGAAAATAACTAGACAATCTATAAAGAATACTGCAAAATTTATTTCACCCAACACTATGAAAATGTGAGACAGGAGCAACAACATAGACTTACAAATGGGACTGAATATAGAAACTTGTCCTGGGGTGAGCCCCAGAGGAAAGGTCTTTATGAGTTCAAAATGGAAATGTTTTTATCTCTAGCCAGCATGAGTGTTCAGCAAATTTCATGAAAGTAAGCAGAGCGGCTGATTTTTTTACCTCAAAAATTTGGCATGGGCATGATTCTAGTGGAAAGGGATCGTCCTCTGGGGAGCATGAGTATCCACCACACATTTTCATAGTCATATTTAGCCTGCAGACTGAGTCATTGTCATGCTGTTTGGTTGGGTTTATTCTTATGTTTCCGGCAGCTTGTCATGAGATTGGTGCATGATTATCTCGGTTCAGTGTGGTTATTGTTTGTCAGTGACTCTGTCGATTTGGTAGAAGACTGAGGCTCCTGTGATCCACCACTTGTTTATTGCTGCTGCTAAGAGGGGAAAGCCCGCACTCCTCCTTCATTACTCTTCTCTCTGTCCTCACACTTTGTCACACTGTGAATAAATTTCCTGCTCCTCACTGCAGTCGGATGAGAGAGAAAACAGAAGGAAAGCAGGGGAGAGAAAGAAAAGGGCAGAGAGTGAAATATATTTTCGAGTGACAGACTCGAGCTGAAGGCCAGACCGGCACTTTGTCTTCCAAGGAGAGGCTGGATTTATTGCCCGTTGTGTCTGATGTGCCATTCTATTACAGTTATTTTCATGGTTGTTTTGCAAGGAAACAATTAAATGGCATTAATTCCACTGGGACTATGCTAAATTGGGTAAGAAAGGGGTAAGCAGCTGCTTAGATGTTTATTACTCTTTATTTAAAGTCCCTCTTTGGTCATTATTTTAACTTATAAAAACTAATTTCTGAGTATCATAATTATGTATTTAGAAGTTTTTCAATGAAAATAATGCAATCCTGCTTGAAAAAAGCTTGACTCTTTATCATTGCCTCAATATAGATCTAATAAGTCCCTGCTTCTACCTCTGCTCACCGCTCCCAGATCAAGTACCAGCTCTCCTACGACTCTACTCAACTACTGTAGAACTACTATATGTTACACAATGACAAATTATTTCTAGTATTGAAGTAATTCAGCCACACATGTTTGAACTAGAAACCAATTCGGGCGTGGAATAATGATCCAGAAGTTTGCATTTTTGAGACTATTATCAATACACTGCATTTTAAAGGTGGACAGGTTCGGCTACGGAACTGACTGCTTATTTCGCTCATAATATGTCTTCTAGTATTTAAATAAAGCACTATATGGACACGTCAACGAAGTAAAATAACTTGTCTTTCATTGGAGTGAGTCTTTTATCTGTGTTATGTGAATTCCCAACCATCCTAAGTAACCCTGTTCTAAAAGTATTCAAAACGTTTATTTGGATTTGGAAATTCCATGTTTTGTTATCCACGGTCAGGTAAGGTTTTTTTTTTTTGGTTTTATTTTTTAACGCAATAGTTTAATTGAATCAGCCTGATCCAGGTACAAACATTTCTGGATTACTAAATACGATTACCAGTGGTCTGAATGGGACTACATATCTCAGTGTAGCACGCTTGCTATGTAAAAAGCAACAGTTAGGATGAGCAGCAAGGGTTTTTTTTCTAAGTGTTTTAATTTTAAGAGACAGAAGACTGCCTCGTAAAACAAAGCAAACATCCCATTCTATTTTCAATTTCTTCATCTGATCCACAACAAATATGTACAAAGTAATATGCATCATTCAATTACATCCAATAGTTAACAGAGAGACCAGGTTTGTAAGTGCTTTTTTTTAATAGGAACAAGTGATACAGAACAGTTAAGCTTAAATATATTATTTTTGTTTGATATTGACCGCAGTTTGGGGGATTATTTCTTTTCTTACTGAACTTAAGGGCTTAATAGGTAGTCTAATGTCTGCTTTTTCACTGTAAGAGTTAAACAAAGTTGTATTATTTGACCAGTTTCTAAGCTTTATTATATTCTGCTCCTGAAATTTAGCCCTCTGTAGGGATTGACATAATCCTGATTTTTGAGGATCATGGGTATCCTTGTCCTACTAAAAAGTTCTAAACAGCAACCCATTTTAAAGATTTTATCCAGTCCAATCAGATTACTTCTGAACAAATAGATCATGGATGTCAGACTTTTCCTCGTTCTCCTATCTGTGGAATTCGATTCTCCTGTTGATTGATGTTTGCGTCTGCTTATTTCATTTCTCATATAGAGGCAGGGAAATCTTCCCAATCATATATAAACCGTGTTTAGTGATTTATAGGGAGACTGCGAGGTGAAAAAGAGAGCTGAATGCTTCTAGCATGTGGAAGACAGGTGAAGACTCTTACTTCTGGCCGTTCGGGCTGACTTTGATTATTAGGCTTCATGATAAAAGCAGCATCCAGTCACCAACATTCTGTCCTCCGGGGCGACTCTGACAGCGCTGCTCCGAGCCTCCGCGAATCTGTTTTTCACCGACTGGCCTGACTGACATCAGTGCTATAGGAGCCGTTATTCCTCCTGACCATGAAAGAGACACAGTGTTTGTGTGAGTCATCTGTTGACCGAGCTGTGTGTCAGGCTGATGAAAATAAGAAAGAGGTCCCTGCCTCCCAGACCAGCGTGCTAATCAGTGGACGGATGGCAGCTGTAGAGAAAGCAGTGTGATGTGAAAACCTTGAACAGAGGGACGAGTTCAGTCGTTTTTGTTGTGCTCTGCAGCCGAACTCTGTGTTGTGGGTCATTCTTCAGCATGTTTCATCCTATCGATCCACCAGTCAAGCTGGAAGTATATTGAATTTATGGCCTGAATTAGAGCTTCTTTAGTCTGTCTTCTTTTTATTATTTCTGCTGCTCATTATCACATTTGATTTTCTTATTATTGATATAATCTTTTACTGTCACACTCAGTTAAGAGTTATAATCCAAAGCGGCCTTTACACACTCTCATCTTTTACGAATCTGCAGTCATTCTGCTTTTATTGAATGTGTTTTGATGATTCTATAATGTCTCCTCTGTCTTTTTATGTGAACAGATTATAGATAATGGGCTGTGTGCAATGCAAGGATAAGGAGGCAACCAAACTCACAGACGACCGAGACACCAGCATCTCCCAGGGAGCCGGATACCGTTATGGGGCTGACCCGACACCACAGCACTACCCCAACTTTGGGGTCACCGCTATCCCTAACTACAACAACTTCCACGCCCCCGTTGGGCAGGGGATGACCGTCTTCGGAGGGGTCAGCACTTCCTCTCACACTGGAACACTGAGGACTCGTGGTGGGACGGGTAAGTGGACCCGAGAATACACCTAGGCATTATCAGAAATGTGCGAAAACCCCTAAAAGTTTAATTCCTGCTGACACTTTCTGCTCATATATAATATATCCAGCATAAAATGTTGATGTGTTTTTAAAAACGTGAATGATAAATGGCAAAGAGTCATGATGAATGAGAATGAATTATGTAACATCAAGGCTGTTTTTATTAAATAGGGATTCATTCTACAAAACAAATCAGTTTAGCTCTTTTTTTTGTGAACTCTGCGGTAACTTCAGTGTCAGTTATCTTTCTCTTTCTTAACTGAATAAAGCAGCACAAGCTGCAGTTTGTTTAATCCAAATCTAATTAGAATTAAATCCATGTCCAGATCGCAATGCCAGCAAACAAAACAAGGCCATCCAGATGTTTTTTTCACATAGCTGCTGGCTATACCTGCTCTTGTCTTGTATTATAAGGATCCCATTTTCTGTGGCTACTGTGGTGTCTCCACTCAGTTGAATGTACCTGTAGTACTGTCATGGGAAAAAAAATAGTATATTTCATGAAAACTGGCGACTTTTTCAACATATTTAAATAACAAACCACTTTGTCATCTTTGAAAATTGAACGTGTCTAGTAACAACTCAAACAACACATAAATGACACAAAGAATATGATGTCTTTCTATCAATTTGTACCACCTGGGATTGACTTGAAGTCTAATCACATATGTAGATTGACTTTATATGATTCAGGCTGCCTCTACAATCTCAATTGAACACTGTAAGGTGAGTCAAAAAAAACAAACAAAACAAAAAAATTCCGTCTTTGTATTTTCAGTGCTGGCATATCATGCTGTAGCCTCCCAGGCAAGACAGTGGTAGGACATTATGATGTTGTGGAGTTCTGTGGACTCCAAAATAGACAGAATAACCTTTTCATCTATCGCAGGTTGCACTCAGGTCATGTCATGGACAGCCGTGATCTTATTAGTTGCAAATTGGAAGGTCAATGCCAAACAAAGTCAAAGTTGAAACAAATTAAACTTTCACAGCGAGTGAGGCATGAAATCCAACAAAGTGTAACAACAAGCAAAGTTTTGTCTCTTCGCAACAGAATAGCAATGAGTCACTGTGGTGCAAAGGAATTCTGCAACTGAACATGTGTAGAGTTGAGATCTTCAAAATGTTGTACCTGTTCTGCAACAGACCTATTGAAAACCTGCCCAAACCCAGTGTGCATTAATTTAACCTTCAAAAATGACAGACCTGATCCAAACTTTAATGTGACTGATTATGTCACAAAAATGAAATACCAGGAATCAACTTGTTCAGCATTTTTCCAAGTATCCACAGGTGTTACCAACACTATTGATAGGTGACTCTACATATTATAGATATTTTGCTACTTACATTGTTAATTTTAAGTTTCCATGCTCACTCTTAGCTGCTCTTTGTAAACACAGACTGCAGTTCAGTCCCGTATAGGCTTTGTCTGGTTAAAATATGACATGTAGGATAAAGCGAATCTAATGCAATATCACAATATTAAACTTAGGTTTCGCTAGTTTTCTCGAGGGAGCTGCACATATAAATTAAGGACCGTCGAAAAGTTGAAAATCTGATTATTCTTTCTGATTTTACCGTTTTCTGACTCTGATAAATGGTGGGATTTTGTAGATTTTTTTTTTTTTTTAAAAGACAACATGTCTTTCATTTCCACCAACAGATTTACGTATTTTTGAGGTTCAGAGGGTTAACAAGCATCTGTAGCGGGAACAAGCAGCAATGGAACAAGAAAAATATTAAATAGTCACAGTAAAATGTGGCTCACGATGAACTCACGATGACAGCCTAGTGAAGCCTTAAAAATCCAATATTGTTAACAAACTACATTTCATGGCATGTCTTTGTGCGACACTTAAAAGCAGAAGTGTTTATATACTACCTTTTGCAAATATAATTGGCTCCAAAAGAAGGCAACACAAAAAATCTGCTGTCATGGTCGGATCCCACCGCCTCCATGTTCTTTCTCCAGGAACGCTGGATATTTTCTTCATAGTGTTGATGCACTGCACAAGTGGGAGTAACTTTGCACATTTTTACGCTGCCCCCTGATTCTGCAGTCAATGTGGGGTTGCTGTTCGACAGTACAACAAGCACTTCTTTTGAAGCATAGTGAGGCTTTGATAGTTAGGCTTAGACCAGGCAGTTTGATCCCTGGAGGAAAAAAACAAAGAGCAGTGCTTTCCCTGCTCTTATTACCACCACTGCTGTGACGTGGGCCTTTACATCCAGCTGCTTTTGCAGAGCTGCTCCATGGCCAACAGATCAAACCATGGTTGTACTGGTAGGCTTCCAGGTGTGAAAATGTGTGACTTACTCTCAGTGAAACTAGGCCAATTAAAAAAGTTGCTACAGAAGTAAAGATCAAATCCTGGGTCACCAAAGCTCAACCAATCCAGTTACAGCAAGAGTGAGGGCAGAAATAGAAAATACTGCTGAGAGATGGATAGCATTTTGAAAAGAAGTAGCAACAAAGGGAGGGGAAATGATAAGTTTGAAGGATATTTCTTTGAGAAATTAGTTTTTATTGTTTGACAAAAAAAAAGGGAAAATATCTTCAACGAAGCCTGAAGTGTGAAGGTTATTTCTTTTTTATTCCGTTCCCACGCGGTTACAGCGCTCTGTTCGCCCGGTGATAGCTGTGCGAGAACACTCGATTACAGCCGCCCACACACATACACCTCCGTATACAAAAGCACAAACTAAGAGGGATTCTTTGTGCAGTTAAAGACTTCCCATGACATCCACAAATCCTGACAATCCTCACCTCGCAGCCGCCGCTACAACTCCCCTCCCGACCCCAGCCCGGCCCTGTCAGGAACGTCCGGCTGGCATTAGCGCGGGGCTTTGTCCGCCGGGCTCATTGTTTAGGTAGGGAATATTCCTACTCAGGATATCCTTTATATTTGACTGAGCCCAGGCCGCTGTGTAGTGGAACTCAGCATTTCCACTCAATTTAGCAGGAGACCTCTCCCTCAAAGTGTGGATTATTTTCCGCAATGTATAATCCAAATCCACACAGTGGCAGAGGAGCAGAGAGGGGTTTAACTTTTTAATTTTCTCCTGGTAGGAAAATTTGGACATAAGCTGCCCTTCTCTTTCAGCCTATGTTACAACACAGCGGCCCAGCTTGTTTGGCTAACAGCCCCAATCACCCCCCTTCAGTCTCACTGCAGTGACAGCCAAACTGCAGTTGGCATCAGACATCTTATTGATTATCAGTTGATCTTTTGCTGATGTCATTTCCCCAAATGGAACTTCACAGCCAATCCCATAACGTTATGTAACTAATTGAGTGGTATCCCAGCAGATAACTCTGGCATGAATCGATAAACCAGTTTATACCTCGCACCCACCTCTGCTGACCTAATGGAACATCCAAACGCTGCAAACCACAGCTGTTATGCACAGAGTGTTTCAGTCAGACGCTCTGTTTAACAGTCTGCTCTCCTCTCTGTTTGTTTGTTATCACATAAATAGCAGCAAGTCCTCTCTATCTGCAGTCTGATCAGCCGGAGCCTCACGCAACTTCTTCATATCAATACTGCTTCATAAGAAAGCCTCAGTCTGCTGAGAGTCTCTGATGTGAAGTGACTTGAATTAATGCGATCAAGCGTAGAGCGTAAATGGACTTTGAGGAAGTGCCCATTCAACTTCCATTTGTCAGACTCTTAGCAGCATGAAACAGTGTAACAGCTGCAGTCATCTCAGACTTCAGTAAACTTTATGATGCAGCCAGACAAATCAAGCTAACTGAAAATAGATCAAAGTAGAGATTCAAGCTTTTAAAAATCATATTTTCAGTTCATTAAAATTTGGGTCCATCATTATTATTGTTAATAACAGCATTATGTTCATTGACTTGCAGTTTCTGAAACGGTGCAAGAAACAAGATTTGCTGTATTTGGAAGTAAAATCAAAGAGAAATCTTTGCCCAGAGTGTGTGTCATAAGCATCCTTCCTAGTATGCAAACCAACTTCCTTCTTCAACTTTGACCTAATATACTTACTCACATATTGGCAGAGATATATTGTATTCTAAGTTCATTCATCCGCCATTTAACCACCAAATATATCTATATGTATAGATATTTTACTACTTAGATTTTTTGTCTGTTTCCATACTTGTGTCCCTATTTGCTCTGTGTAAACACAGCATACTTTTCAGGCTGAATTCTCAGACTTTTTCTCACATGACTGTTGGTTGCAGCTGAGTCACTAATGGCTTCACAGTTGCCCCGAAGACTGCAATTTTATTTTATGTTTTTTTTACAGAATCTGGTTAGAGCCAACAGTTTGTATTTGGCATATATTTACATGAGACATGTAGAATAAAGTGATTATATTTCAGTTTCCTTACTAAATGACTGTTACAGATGAGTAGTTCAAGGACAGTCAGAAAGTTAAAAATCTGATGATTGTTTCTTTTTGGTTTAATTTTTGAGATTTTCTTTAAGATAGCATTCTTTTCAAACCTAGCAGTGGATTTTGGGCTTCAGAGGATTAATATTCCAACTTCTCCATACTCTAGTTTATGTTAACCACTGTTAATATGGTTATGTATGGCAAACTACATGATATATGTTGTTACGTGTGACAACCATTAAGATAAGATAAGATTAAACTGTATTAATCCCAAAGGAGCTGCCTTGGAAGGATATTGCTCAGAAAAAACAAAATGATGTAGGAAAGTGCAGTGCCTAGTAGCAAAGCTATAAGTAAATTAAAATTAGACTAGAACACAAAACACAACACAAAAATTCTTTGTGTGCTTTCAAACTGTAACAGTAGCTTGTAGCCACACTTGATTTGCAATATTATTTACAGGTTTATGTCTTGTCTCTTTGTAAATGATCTTCGTAAGCTGGAATGTCCCGCACAAACTTGATTCATTTAAAGCGGTGTGATCTCATGATGAGACTTCTGACTGATCTGCAACCACACTGAATGTGCAGTGAATCAGAGGGAAAATACATAATTTCTTTTCTTCCGGAAATGCAAAGTCAGTGCATGATTCTCCACTTAGAAAAGTACGGAAAAACCCAAACACATCTGATGAGATTTTAGGACATAACTTCTATACTTTGCCATTGAGAAATTAATTTTAGTCATGCTAGATCTGTCCTAATTTCACAAAAATGTATACTATGTCTGAATAGGTACTCAGTAAGTACTATGTCAAAGGTAGCTTGGGTCATGTTTTAGTCACTGCTCATCCAACAATTATCAGACTTAATAGTCAGACTGCAGAACTGTAGTTTGGACATTCAGATTAATTATGTAACTGCCATATTGCCATTTCACACTTTCCTAGTTTTGCACTGGCAGAACTTTCCCCAACACCTGCCATGGTTTAGTCAGAATCGTTGCACTTTTCTGCTACAACCAAAAAGACAAACAGAATGCAAAAACTTGTGGAGTTACATTGGAGATTTGTCAATAAAAAATGTGTAAAAACACTTTCCAGTGCCTTTTTACAACAAATTATTCTGCTCTTTTTCAGTCAGTGAGATGCTCCCAGTCTTGTCCATGTGGAGATTTGTTGGTGGGATAATCCTGGAATGACCGGGGAGGTTTTTCAGGCCACTGGTCTTTATGTAGAGTTTTAGCTTGTCTGATGGAAGTCAGACCGGATTGAAGCTGCCCAAATCTCAGCTTCTGTCACTGGACAGTTCAATGAAGAACCTCTGGCTGTGCTGCTAGGTTAGATTCACATTACTGTCAGTTCACCCAGCTCAGGTGGTGGACTTGCTTCAGGCAAACAGAAACACTGCCTGGAAAGGTCAATTTTGCACCTCTGTAAAGCCTCTGAAACTCTCTTGTGGGGATTTTGGAGATGTTCAACACCACAAATCAACCAGTGAAGAGCCAAGGTTAGAATGATTCAAGGAAATTCAACTACAAATGCTGTTCTAACACTACTATGTAACCCTGCCACCTCAATTAAAAGCATGTGAAAATAAGTGTTACGTCATTTTAGAATGTAACTTTATATTTTTCTTTATTTCATTCAAGCAGTATTGACACAAGACCTCCGTGCGCTGGTTTAGTTTGACCCCCTGAGGTCCTCCACTGACAGCATGTGTTCATTTCTGTTGCAAAATGCTTCTCTTTATCTTTCATCACATCTTCAGATTAAGGGTTATTTTGTTATATTCATGCTCTGCCCACAGTCTTGACTTCTTTCCCATCCTCATTTGTATTATTGACCACCTGCCGTTATCTGTTAACACATCCTACAATGAGCCTAAAGTGCTTTATCACATTTGCTACAAGTGAGCAATAAGCAGGAGTGCAAGGGTGAGAAAAATCCCTGTGAGACTAGTGCTACTGGGAGGTATTAATATGGGAGATACTGTTCTTTCTTACTTCTGTGATGTGAGTGAAATTAGTAGGATTAGTGTGGAGGGTAGATGTAGGAGAGAGGATAAGGGAAGGTGACCTGATGCTATTTGTAGGGATGATTCTGCAGAGGTTAGTCTGCCAATAAGAAGCCACAGAAAAGCTGTCTTAGTGATGTATTGCGGTTAATAAAAGTTAACAATACGGCAAGACAAAGACACTCTGTGTGCCTGAAACTAGCTAGTTTGTACAATGAGTTGTCTGATTGCGCTGAAAAGTGTTTATGGCTGCCCCGAATGGCCGTATTTGAGGCGGAATGAAGTACCTGCTGCATTAAATTGGATTTATGATGTGTCCAAGCTGCATCTTGGATGGTTGGAAACTGACAATCCGACATTCACACCCACTTCACACTGTCACCGGCCAGCTGTGAAGAGGTGAGAGGAGCTGGACATGGTGCTCCTCTTTATGGCTGTCTTCATTCATTTTTTTCTCAGCTATTTGTCTTCATGTGAACAACCCAACACCATCAACGCCTCCCTGGAAAGATTGCCTGATAATGTGTTGCTATTTCATTCCAGTGTAGCTGTTCAGAACGACTGAATGTCTTACGTGGTTGGACAGAACGTTTGTACAAGTAGTTCTCAGAGTCCATAACCAGCCGTTATCCTTCTCCTGGCTGCCTCTTGTGTCTCCCTGATCTCTCTCCAAAAATACCCCTGTGGCTTTTGACGCAATTAATCATACAAACGGGAATAGGAGTGCAAACATTCAGACAGTCTATTCATTGGCATTCATTGTTTCGCACTCGGCTGTACACACAAAAAGTGATGGTAGTACTTGTGAAGAGTGAAAGTGGGGAGCTTGAGAGAAAAGTTTAGACGCCGGCCTGCAATCACACCTTCACAGCTTTAGGAAAGTTACAAAAATTGCAGCCTGTGTTCCAAGATTGGGAGGTTTTGGGATCCAAAATGCATGTTATGTACAGTTGGACAACAATGAAAGAGTACATTACAGTATTAGCTAAAAGTATTAAAATAGGCCTGATAGGTTATTACATGTGACCTTGTTAGATTATTCAGTCTGTAAACAGCATGGTACAATTGTAGCTGCTGCAGGTGGAGCTGGTTTGAACTACTTTATATCCAATTTTATAAACAAGGAAACCAGATAAATCCAAGGGGGTCATAAGATTATTAATGGAGAGGAAGGAAGTTATGATTCGCAAATGTTTCCAGTTTTTGGATTTTTTTCCCTAATCTTTTGATTTGTAATGTAATTTTGGCTCATTTTAATTTTTACTGAAATGAAACCATATCAGAAATGTAAAGGGAACCTACTTTTTGTGAGACATCTGAGGCCAAAAAAGATTGAAAACTCTGGTTTAATCTTTAACGATGTTGTGTATTTTGAAAGCTTGTTACATTATCCACTGTGTAAAATCTTAACAGTAACTACAGCTGTTCATGTTAGCACTAGACAGTGCAAATAACCTGATGTTTAGCTTGTGGAGATTTCCATGATCAGTGTCTTACTTTGCCAAGTTACCACTTAAGCACAAAATACAAAGTGAAACTGCAGGTGAAAAGTTTTGCAGGTCACCTATATTGTAAATGAGGCCTCCATTTCTCAGTGTATTCCAAGTTTACATTAAGATTAAATAAAGGATTGTATAAATGATGCATATTCCAGGAGCGATGAGTCCCTGTCGATTTTGTGCAAATCCATTGAGTAGATATGTGTATTTGCTTACTGAAAAAAATTTGTGCCATCAGACAAAAAGTCAAGGGATCACTTTGTTAATTCTGATTTATCCTGTGAGGATCATGAATGTTTGTACCAATTTTCATGAATAAACATCCAAACGTCAACAAGATCGCTATCTGTATAGCTTTGCTTCTAGCATGGCTAAAAATAATGGAAGCTTCCAGCAAGACAAGTGTCTAGAGCCAAGCATTGCCAATTTAAGTATATAGTACTAAAACTTCATTATAGGTTTTCACTCATTTTCACTGACTTTAATGTTTTCTCTGAACGTCCTCCTAGGTTTTTCCACCATGCTGTTAGATTCTGTCCGCTACAGTCGATTTCCCCTCCAGCTCCGGCAAACCAATCATTGGTTGTTAACATAAAATACAGATCACCACCATTGTGCCAGGAGATCTTTGATTTACTGTGAAATACAGAGTTTTGCGTGGGACTGATAGCCTTAATCAACGTTGTGCTAACTTAATTAGCTTGAATGGAACAGATGTATATTTCTCTGCAAAGTCAGGCACTTTAGCCTTAAATTTACATTCAAATCATGGATCGGTCCGTGTTTACTCAGTGTCCCAAAGCTTCTGGTACAGATCACCTCAGTTCAGTGTGTAATTTTAAGCTTCAATTTCTCCTGCTAATCTGCAAAGCGCTGACTCTGTATTTCTTTCCCTTCTGCAGGAGTCACCCTCTTTGTGGCACTTTATGACTACGAGGCGCGGACAGAAGATGACCTCAGCTTCAGGAAAGGAGAAAGGTTCCAGATTATCAACAGCACGTAAGTCGCTGCAGCTGCTTATCAGACCGTCTGCACTTGGGAGGAATGCAGCTTTTCCATTTTATGACTGTCTTGAAGGGGATGGTGTTGGCTGCTGGGAGGGGAGCGCATGAGGCTTCACATTTCAGCTGAAGTAAAAGTGGCAGCTTGTATACGGAAAAGAAGTGCCATGGTTTCATAATCTGAAGCAGGCTGGAACCCAAATTAAGTCTGCTTTACCGCTTCAGTTTGCGGAACTATTAAAGTCATGTTCAGCTCCTAACAAGTAACCTGGCACACCAACACTAAATTATTTTACACATCAAAAAAGTCTTAAATCTGATTAAATGTGTAAGAAAACCAGAAATGGCACAAACTTTACAGTATTAAAGGGTGCATGGTATTTCGAATGAGTCAAAAGTGGCAGCTTGAACATGCAGTATGACAATCAGGAGTAAACACAGTTTATTTAAAGTTTACGCAGGGTGGAGCAGGGTCTCCAGCCAGCAGTGATGAGTGTGGTGTTTCTTCAAGACTTCCCTCTGAACTTGGACAGGAAGTGCCCGGCTACACCCACAGCGATGTTGGCTTGTCTTTCCTCTAGTCAGCAGAACTGTCGTCGAGCTGCACGATCATCTGCCAGCTCTTTAACCAGCCTGGCCTCGGTCTGCGGATGGTTTTCATTTTCTTTGTGTCTGCGTGAGGCTGCATCTCAGCCTGCCGGAGTGGTTCTGAGTTGCCTCTCTGTTTGTTTGGGTTTCTGCAGCAGTGCAGTGACATTTGAGGAAGGCAGGGAGACTGCTGGAACTGCGCTCTGACCCTGTTCTCCTTTAGATTAAGGCAGCTCATGTGCTGAACAGCACTGCAGAGGGAAGGCAGGTTACTGTGACTGTGTATTTTCAGATTTAAAGGGACTACTTGTAAATAGCTGCTTACTACGCTGCTCGGTCTCGGATTTCTGTGCAAATTCATAAACATGCAGCCCTGTTACTGGATTGTTTAGGGTAATGCCTAAGTTTAGTTTTACAGTGGTTCTTCAGTGGAAATAAGACTGAAACATTGAGAATACTATTTATATCAGTGCATAATATGACAGTAGGAATTAAGGACAAACTTGGTAACTATACTTTCCTTAATAATGTAGTCAAAGCTGGATTTTGGCTCTATTCCCCCAATTTGGGCCACTTAAGGCAGCTTTCAACTGCAGGAACTCGAGGCAGGTGTGAGGTGATATGCATGTTTACAGGAACAGCTCTATAATCTGCCCTTTCAGCCTTTCTTTTTCTATTGCACTTCAACTTCAGCTTCAACAGTGTCAACTACAAGTGTGAAAAAGCAACCACAAATGTTTGTGGCTGGACGTAGCACCAGTTCTGAGAGCACACAGGAAATAGATCAATATAGAGTTTGTTATGTTTGTCTATGTAGTGAGTTTTACACTGGATACCTTATCATATTATCATATGGTGTTATTAATCCTCTCAGCCCCAATTTGTTTCTGGACATTTCTTGGCTTCTTTTACATTTTACTCACTGTGGGCTCATCTTTACTTGCAATATAAAATCCTGCAATTCTATGGAAACAGCACAACCATGACTAGAAGTAGAGAGACCTCAGAAATTTCTTTTGTGCAGTATAACAAAGTTATAATGAATAACTGGAATCAACATGTACATTTTCACAAGTGCCCACAGGTGTTACCAGTACTGAGGGGAAAAAATGGGGGCTCTTCGTGCTATAGATATTTTACTACTTGCATGTTTATTTTGTTTCCATACTTGTCAGTAAACAGAGTTTTCATTTTAGCCCAGTTCAGCCAAAATGTTGCTGAATTTTTGTTACATTACTTAGTGTTGGACACAACCTAAGTCACTAATGGCTTCAGAATTTTAATGAGGAAAACAGATTTTTTTGTTATTTATTGAATCTGGTTAGAGCAAACATGAGACACGTAGAATAAAGTGATTTTGCTAAAATATTATGATTTGGGGATAAGATTTGGTTATGTTTTCTGGCAAAACATCATGTCACAGATGAGTATTTGAAAGAAAGTCAGAAAGTTAAAAATCTGCCTTTCTTTACACTTTCTGGCTCTGATAAAAGGAGTAATTTTGGCTTTTAAAAAAAAAAAAATGACAACATGCCCTTCAAGTCCACTAGAAGAATTACAGATTTAGTGTTTCAGAGGGTTAACTTGATATACATATTTGATATCCTATGTAACATGACACCCTATGCTGAAATCCTAGCTACAGTCCTGGTTATTATAGTCTGTATGTAGCCTGAGAGACAATATCCAGGGAATAACAAGTGCATGATGTTTACAAATTCCCCACCAGTCCTAGTGGAAAGTATTGATGTAGCTTGTAGAATAAATAATAGCACCACTGTTGTTACTGATTGTCTCTTCTAAACAGGAACAAACTATAGTTTCATGCAAACATTCAGTATCTTGAATATAAAATGTAGATGCAGCTGTCATCTAAGCCATCTCCTGATGAATTTTTCAAAATCTCTGCTGTACGTGACGGCTTCATCAAATCAGGTTTTGGCCCAGCAAGGTCAGTCCTCCTCTGCACCACACCCACTGAGCATCCTGTCCACATTCCACCACACACCTCGATCCCTGCTGGGCCACAGCCAGAGCAGGAAGACACCATCATCAGAGGCCAGTCTCCCTCCTCTTCCTCCTTTCTCTCTGTCCTCCTCCTCGTCCTCAGCAGGAGCCAGTCAGAGCTGCATCTTCACCTCCTCCCGTCGCTCCTGTCCTCCCCATCCACCCACGCCTCAAATATTGACTGGGCTTCTCCCAGCTTCCCACACTGACCCCTGCTGGACGAAGGTGGTGACATCCCACAGCCTTGAACTGCTCCGGACTGTCAGAGCTGGCAGGGGGTGACTGACAGATGCCCGAGCAGGCGGGGCTCACGTGAAGCAGGAACCACCAGAGATCTCAGCGCCGCCGCCTCAGCCGACAGAAGGCACCGTTGTTCCTTTGTGCTACATGATGGCATCCTCCCGGAAACAGGCCTGCATCCCTGAATGTTTATAAGTCACTGCATTCCTCTCAGGCTGTTTATAACCCTCCACCAGTGTGTTTTTGTGAAGCTGCCTCAGACAAAATCAGGAAACGGCTTCTGTTTTTACAGAATGCTACACGTCTGCGCTGTTGGTAAATTCAGTTAGAATTGTTCAGATATGCTATGAATAAACACACTGTGGCATTGTGAATGGCTGCTTGTATAACTCCTCTCAGTCAACACGGCCCTGTGTTTAATTATACTCTCGCGAGCAGTGTCTACAGGGGAAAGAGGATTGGAATCCATTCGGAGACAGGAGCGAGGCTCTTTGTGTGCTCTTGTTGTTGTTTTCTGTATCTTTGTGGTGCTGCAGAGTTGGTTTAAGGGGTTTGTCTCTGGAGACAAAAGAGGCAGCGGGACAGACTGAGGCCCACCCCACCCTGTCTGTTTATGTCTTTCCGGCTCCATGCAAACACACATACCAACACTTCGCACACCACACAAACACATCCTCTCACTCCTGCATACTTTTTTACCCTCAGAAGGAAGGTTGTTGAGACGCTGTCTTCCACTCCCTGCCTCCCCTCCCTCCCCTCCTGAGGGATCCTCTACGAACAAAGGGAAGTGTGCCTGTTTCTGCCTGGGATGTCGTCCCCAGGCGATTCCCCCATCATGGCTTTATTCAGCATAAATGAAGGACCAACAATGCCTCCTCACTCCTCCCCCCATCCTCCTCTCCCTTCTGTCTTTAGCATCCCTCTCACACACACATAAACACACCCGAAGCTGAACGTGATGGAAACAAGCGCCGGCTGGTACGGTGCGTCACAGAGACCGTGTCAAAGCACAGAGATGTGGGGAAGGAAGTGCACATGTGTGATTGTGCATTCATGTGTAAGCGCTGGTAACGATGGTTAACCACCGCCACTAGCAGTCCCTGAAGGCAACCAGTTATTGAAGAGGAGAGTGGAGGAATGAAGGGAGACAGAGGGAGTTGGTGGAGAGAAGACGGATGACACCACAGAAAACACTTCAGTCTGTCTACTTCAACTTTGGATACAGGAGATTAAAATGCATATCTTTTTTTTTTTTTTTTTCAATCTTGTCAGCAAATTCTATGAAAAAATCAAAAACCAATGATGCGTTTGTGTCCACGTTTCAGTGCTTTCTCTTTCCCTGCCATGTCTCATGCCCAAAGTTATAATTTGTGTTGTTATTTAAAACAGGTCAAAAATATCTAGTTCAGTTTTTAATCTTCCGAACCACAAAACCCAATTCAGCGGATTTGAAAGAAATATTTCTTCTTTTTTTATGCCAAATTTGCATTATTTATCAGACCCAGTAAGACACTGTAACAACAGAAAGCATCACTGGATTTTCAGCTGTCCGATGGTCCTTAAACTATTCATCTGTGACATGATGTTCCATTGGAAAATTGGAACATCATGAACATCAAGGAGCTAGCAGACAAGCACAGCAATACACTAGAAATCAAACTATTGATATTTGAAAGGTCTGAGAAATGAAAGAGGTAAATGAAAACGTTTTTTAGCTGTCTTTCTGTAAATTCCTACATTGGGTGACCATCAAAATGGCAATATCTGACCATGTCCAGCTTAGAGCAAAAATCAATCACAGAAACACTTTCAGTCTGATGTGTTATGTAGTCCCTTTCAATAACTGCTCCAATTTTAAGGGTATAGTTCCACTTGGAGATATTTCCAGCGCTGCTACAATAATCAGATAGATGACAAGAAAAAGGAATTAAACCCTGAGATGATGCTTGACAATCATTCAGGCAGAAATCCATTAAAAAAATGCCCACATATAAAAAGTCGTGAGAGTAGTCCCTGATATAATGCAGTGCTATGGCTACTCCATTTAATGTGCACAATTGCCATATACAAGGTCAGTTTACCGTACTTCCATGTCTGTATTGGTAAAAGTAATTCTAACAAATGGAGGAAATCATTAAATGATAGGTCCATGAAATGACCACATCTAGCAATAACTATATTTTATATTAAGTGCTGTGTGTGTCTCCAAAGCCTGATATATCTTTTTCTATTGTGCCATAAAGCTCCATCGTTGTGTCTTAAAACACACATCATTGAGCACACATGACTCTTTATCATCACGAAGACACACATGCTATTTCATTTTGACAAAATAACACAAACACTAACCAAATTCCTGTCCAAATTTCGAGTACATTCTAAACAGATTCCCAGAAAATGTGAATTTTTGTGTCATTTTAAAAGCATCATTGTTATTAGAAAACAGGAGTTGGTGCAAGAAGATAAATAGTTCTTCTTTTAAGTAAATAAGTAGATCACAAATACAAAGAAATTAATGCTGAGACGATACTTGACTATCTAAAATATCTTGTGTAGAAAAGTGGTGTACATGTTAATTCATTTTTTCCCCATTTTTGTAAAATAATATTTTTGTTTTATTATGACATTTTACTCTAATATTTTATTTTACTATTCTGACCAAAATACATTTTTGAGCTCTCTCTACTTCTAGTCATGGTTGTGCTGTTTCTATAAAGGTGCAGGAATTTATGTTGCAGTGAAACTAACAAAAATGTCACTTCACAAAAAGTAAAAATATTGCAAAGAGGCTTTTACACTTGACTGAGATGAAAAAATTGGAATATCAATCAAAACAAAATGGAACAAAATGCGCTGGAAGCTTCTGCTCTAGTGAAGTCACAAAAAATGACAAAGAGATAGCAGCTTTTTTCAAATTAAAACATAAAACAAACAATAATGTGGCAAATCCACCAAGTTTTACTTATGGTTTCCCACAGTGCCATCATTTGAGGTTTGAATGACACTCTTAATTAGGCAATCTTGTTGAGTCCTCATCTTTTACAGTGATTTTGTTTGTACCCAGACTGAGACAGATCTTGCTGTAATAACTCTTAATATTTTCAGGTAACAATGATGCATGTAAAATAACAGTTTTAAATTAAAATGTTCGGTAAATCATCTTAAAATGCTGGAAATTTGGTGGGAAATTTGACTAGTATTCATGTTTTTGGTTGTCAAAATAATTTCACGTGTGTCTTCATGATGATGAAGGAACATGAATCATCAATGATTTGGTTTTAAAATAGACTACAATGGAATTTTATGGCACAGTGGAAAAAGATATGTCAGGCTTTGGATACACACACAGTACTTAATGTGGTCATTTCATGGACCTATCCTTTAATGATTTCCTCCATTTGTTAGAATTGCTTTTACCAACACAGACATAGAAGTACAGTAAACTGACCTTGTATATGGCGAGGGCAGTTATGTGTATTAAATGGAGTAGCCATGGCACTGCATTACATCCAGGACTACTCTCAAGACTTTCCATAGGTCTATAAATTAATATCTGGGTCTTTTTTTATGGATTTCTGGCTGAATGACTGTCAAGCATCGTCTCAGCATATAATTCTATTTATCTGTCATCTATCCGATTATTGTAGCAGCGCTGGAAATATCTCCAAGTGGAACCATACCCTTTAAATTCGAGCAGTTATCGAAAGAAACAAAATAACACCTCAGACTGAAAGTGTTCTGATGATTGATTTCTGCTCTAAGCTGGACAGATGGTAAGACATATTACCATTTTCATGGTCACCCAATGCAGGAACTGACAAAAAGACTTCAAACTTTTTAATTTGGGGATTCATGGTGTCACAGTGCATTACTTTACCCTTTTTCTTTTTACCTGTCAGATATCAATATTTCATCTACCGATAAATGTGTTTTCATGCATTTTAAGTCTACTACCACTTCAACAATTCAAATTTGTAATATAACATGGTCCAACTAAACAGTTTTTAAGACTTTTAAAATTTGACGATATGAGCAAGTAGGAGGTGTAATGGACTTTACGAGTTCACTAAAAGGAGGGAATATGAAAGAAAAAATAAATAAGAGAAATGTGAGAAAGGGAGGATGATAGGAGATGAACAACAGAGTGGTGGACAGATGAAAGAGTTTTAGGATGGATGGGCCTGGTGGTTAGAGAGGAAGATATGCACAGAGGACATCAGAGAAAGACACTAATGGCTATGTGGGCGTCCAGTCTGAGAGGTCTTCAAGGAGATTCTCCTCCTTCCTCCTCTGCTCTTCTTTCACTGAAAAGACATTTAGCTGACACCTCTTTCAAAGCCATGAACTGTGATTCATGTGTTTCCAACATCACATACAAGTAGCTGAGTGCAGAGGGTGAAAAAGCAGCCCAGAGACAAAAACAATATGATATTCTAGCTTTATCTGTCTGAATGAAACAATTGAGCATTTTAGGATAAACACTTTCTTCATGTAAATTTCATAAACTTGATGTCTGTGTTTTAGGCTTTGGGTTAAGAAATGGTTAGCTTAGCAAGAAGTTTGAAAGTGGGGGGAGTCTGCATGCCTGATTTTTCCTAAGTTCAAAAGGAAGTAACATAGACATGATGGTCTGTTAGTACTTCCAACTAATAGCATGTGTCCTAGAGAGGGAGTCACACATTGACCTCAATTTCCCCAAATAATAACTGAGTGGCATTAGGTAGGAAAAAAATTTTGATTTCTTTTTCATAGAGTGAGAGGAGATTTAAACAAATCCCATGTCTGTGCATTAGCTGAAAGGTAACTTAGCTTAGTGGAATGAATAACTGATTAGAACCACTGTGTCCAAAGTAAGAAAAAATAGTGCCAACAAATGTAAAGTTGACTCATTCAATTGTTGTATCTTTATTTGAATCATATCTAAAAGCAAAGAAACAACTTTAGAATCTGAGTATTATTTCCCTAAAGTAATACTTCAAAATGTGCATAAAATTGAGTCATGGAAACACAACTGTCGTCTACCTTTCAAATTACTTTTTCTTTACCGTTTCGAAAAACAAGATGTGTTGATTATTAGTCAGCTGTAAAGGTGTTTGTTGGTTGTGTTTTATTTTGTTGCTTTGGACTAAATGGTAACCTTCCAGGACTGAAAAATTAAGCTAATGCCGAAGTTCCAAAAACTACAGTTCATCAAATGGCCACTTGAGGCTGCCTGCCAAAGCAGAGCAGTCCCCATAGACCTGTATGTTATAATACACAACTTTATCAGAGAAATAGGCATGTTTACAGCCTGGTACAAAAAATGGTTTTGGTCTTTACAGCTTATTTCCCTGTTTATGCCAATTGTAAGGAGGACAAATTTTAATATAACTTGCCCATTTAAATAGTTTAAAGGCTTAAAATTATGCATAACTAAAGGTGGGTGCTATGATAGGACAGTCCATGGCTAAGAGACTTTTACATTGTGTGACTCACCTGCATTCATGCTCCACCTCTTTACTTAATTTAGGATTATCACGAGGTAGGAGGAGTCAGGAGCTGCAAACAAGGTGAATAAATATTATTTTATTCAATGTAATTGATCAATTTGAGGAACTAGTTGACAGTTAGTCATAACTTTGGATATAAAGTGGATATTTGTTGGTGGAATTTACATTTTGTTCTTTTTCCACTCCATTTCAGTAATATGTGTTATTTTAGGAACACATCGTATATTTTGTTTATATTTTCAACTTGGGAATATACAATGACCAAAAAAGGCATCTCTCCAAAAAATGTTGAGCTATAAGTCTTTTGCATTGCTATTGGCAGATTCCTGATTGTACTTCACCCATACAGTGTTTATACATTATTTGTATGGCTGGCTGCAGGGCTAAACTAACCCCGAACTGCCTTTCCAGAGCCACATGTTGGCTTCTGCTCGGCGCAGAGTCCTGCATGTTTTCCACATGGACATTATTAGGGAGGAAGTCAAACTGAAACTGCTTTGATGTTTTCAGTGCAACAGAGCATGTCAGCCCAAATGAAATCAACTTATTAATGTGCTTCTTCTGTTTTTGCTCTTTTCCTTCTCTTTCTTCTGTTTTAGTGAAGGGGACTGGTGGGACGCTCGCTCGCTCACCACCGGTGGCAGCGGCTACATTCCCAGTAATTACGTGGCTCCAGTGGACTCTATCCAGGCTGAAGAGTAAGTAGTGTGTGTGTGTGTGCGAATACACTGGATAGGACTAGCGAGTTTCATCAAGAATGGGCTCTGAAGTAGCTCAAGATTAGTAGATGTGAGGCCGCAGACTGACAGCCGCACATGTGTGGAGTTAACCTTCTGAGGAATGAAGTCCAGGAGAAAAAGTCATCCCACAGTTTCTACTCTCCCTCCCAAGATGGGCATTTCTGCTGGTCTGATAAAATGACATTTATGTGACACTATAAAGAGATGGATTTAGAATTTGAAATGTCAGCCAGTCTGTGGGCGAGAGGTAAATATATATCCAACTTGGTGGAGACATTTTTGTTTTACAGTTCATTGAGTGCATATATTTTTACGTGTGGCTAAAGTCAGAAAGAACTCCTACACCGGCACGTTTCGTTCTGATATATAGTGCACATAAAAAGTGAAAAAGTATTCACCCCTTTGGAGGTTTTTCCCTTTCACTGCTTTTCTGCACTAAATTATGGTCAAGACGTGGCCTTTTGGACAAGAATTTAGAACAAAAGGAGAAACACTCTTTGATATCAAGGTGGAAACAGATTTCTATGAGGTAATGTTGAATAATTAAAAATGGAAACTAAGTGATTCTATAAATATTCACCCACTTGAAGTCAGAATTAAACAGCTGCACCATGACCACAGTCACAGCATAGAGCCTGTGAGGTTAGAGCTCAATCAACCTTGCACATCTGGACACTGCAGTTTTCCCTTATTTTTCTTTGCAATACTGTCAGGTTACATGAGATCACGAGTGAAAAGCCCTTTTTAAGTCTGGCTAAAAATTCTCAATAGAATTGAGGTCTGGGCTCTGACCCTGCCACTCCAGAACATTCACCTTCCCATTTCACTTTGAAAAGAAAGACTCTTTCATGTCCAAATGAAAACAGATTCCGACAAAGTAATGTAAAAATAATAAAAATTATAAAATGTAAAATAACTAATTAGATTAATTCACCCGTTTAAGTCAGTATTTATAGGTACATCTTTGGCCAGAACTACAGCATTGAACCTTTGTGGATGGGTCTAATTTTGCCCCATTCTTCTTTGCAAAATTGCTCAAGCTCTGTCAGGTTACACAGGGATCATGAGTAAACAGCGTTTTTCAGGTTCAGCCACAAATTCTCAGTTGGATTGAGGTTTGGGCTCTGACTCAGCCACTCCAGAACATTCACACTGTTGTCTTTAAATTATTTCTGTGTAGCTCAGTGTACGCTTCAAGTCATTGTCTTACTAGAAAAAAAGTCTTCTCCCAAGTCACAGTCCTTTTTTAGGCTACATCAGGTTTTCCAAAACTTTGCAGCATTCAGTCTACCATTTACCTTTACAAGCCATTCAAAGCCTACTACCAAGAAACATTCCCACATCATGATGCTGCCATCACCATGCTTCACAGTGGGGATGGTGTGTTTGTGATAACGTTCGATCTTTATATTGCATCTAATCTGATGGCCAAAAATCTAAATTTTTGTCTCATCAGGCCAACAAACCTTCTTCTGGTTGACTTCAGAGTCTTACACAAGCCTTCTGATGAACTCTAGTCAAAATTTAAAAGAAGAATTCTTCAGCGCGCCCCCCCCCCCCCCCCCCCCCCCCCCCACCAAAAGTGAATCTTAAGGCACTGTGCTGTGAAATAATTTTTCAGAATGACCTTCAGCTACTTCCCAGGAAATTGAAGCACAGTACAATGACCTCATGTATGACTTGGAACAAAAGAAAAAGTGGAATGTGAAGAGAAGTGGCTGCGGTGTACCTCAACTCTTTGTGCTGTTTAAGTTCACACATTTTCTTCTGTAATTGCAGCTGGTACTTTGGTAAACTGGGCCGTAAGGATGCAGAGAGGCAGCTGCTGTCCACCGGTAACCCTCGAGGCACCTATCTCATCCGAGAAAGTGAAACCACAAAGGGTAAAAAAATCACCACAGACTAACCAGCCTACATTACAGTGTGTGTGTGTGTGTGTGTGTGTGTGTGTGTGTGTGTGTGTGTGTGTGTTGTTAATGCCATGACAGATTTACTACCTGTCCGAACAGATGGTGTAATTGTAAGTAGAACCTTTGAGAAGAACCTTTTTGAGCTTGTGGTTTGTGTGATTTCTGAGTGACTGATTAATTGTTTCTGTAGCAGTGAGTGTTGAAAAGCATTTAGTAATTCGGGCTTCATCCCCTTGAACCCTGGTCCGTGTCCTCCAGGTGCCTTCTCCTTGTCCATACGGGACTGGGACGATGTGAAAGGAGACCACGTCAAACATTATAAGATCCGCAAGCTGGACAGCGGCGGCTACTACATCACCACCAGGGCTCAGTTCGACACGTTGCAGCAGCTGGTTCAGCACTACTCAGGTAAAAGGAACTGAGCCGTTCAGTGGCATTTACACTGTTTTAGAGAGTGATTTTAACATAGTACAACACTACTCTTTCTGTTTGTAGGTGCGTTCTGGTCCACTTTAAAATCTCTTCATTTTTAGTCGTGTTCTGGTTCTTTATAGGGCATAATCTGTTCCATTTTTTGGATGTAATCCTGTTTGTTTCAGGCCAGTTCAGATCCATTTTTCAATGTAATGTGAGTGATTTAGGATTTCTTTCTTTATTTCAGTTGATGTTTTGTGCAGATGATGTCCGATTACTTTATTAAGTATTTGGAATTATTGTAAATCATTACCTGGTTAGTTTTGCAATTCTGGTGAATTTTAAGACCTGATCAATAGTCGGATGTGAGATTTGAGGTTGATTTAAAGAAACCAGACCAAAATCACGATAGCACATAATACAGTACTGCTATTGTTGGTTGTAGAGGTAAATGATAGGGTGTATTCTCGTTAATACAAAAATGTTTTCTGGCATAATGTTGTTTATTTTTAGACACTTTCTGTTTCATTTTAAAATCTGGATTTATTTACATTAATCCTAGAGCGCATTCTGGTTCTGGAGTTTGCAAATTAATTTGGCAAATTTAATGAAAAATCTCATTAGTTTAGCAAGTTATTAGAATTTTTAGGATGCATTCAGATTGATTTTAAGACTTTACAACAACAAAAACTCTACATATTATAGTACTACTATTGCTGTTTTAAGGCCATATGTGGTTACTTTTTGGCTATATTCTGGAGAGCAGTAGAGAAAAGTGGCACTGAAACATGGGCCATATTTAAAACTGTATTTGACAGCGTAACATTTGAGAGGAAAGTTTGAATCATTGGACATGAAGAATTTAATTCCACAGACATGATGCTGTTCTTGTGTAATTTAAATTACAAATTGTCTAGTGAAGCTTGTACCTGTAAAATTACAAGAATATGTTGTGTAAATAAGCCTGAAAACTACGAAAGCAGCTCCTCGGTGGTCTGGATGAGGGTAAAAATACGTGAAGGATTGCATTGCCCGCTCCCTGTTAAAAAGGGAAACGGGCAGATTGCCAAAAGAGATATTTGTTATGATGGAGACGGAGTGTTGACTCTGTGACCCCATTTGCGAAAGCCCAAATAGCAAAACCCTCTTTTCTGTCTGGTGTCCATTTCCTTAAATTGATCCAGAATGCATTAAGCAGACACTGTTACGCCCTATAATTGCATTTTGTCTGCACATCGTCACATACAGGAATAAAAGGTGGCTGTTAGCATGAGGCGCAAATAGAAACACACGGAGAGCTACTGTATGTCAGAATAGCTGCCTTTGCCGCATCTCGATTCACATTCATTTTTAATGCTCGGCGAACAAGAAACATGATGTTACAGTGAGAATAGAAAGCCACTCTGTTCGCACCTTTCTCGAGCCAAGGGAGACGGAGTTAGTGAGTGTGTTAGTTTCAGTTTTGTCCAGATGTGTGTGTTGAGCTTGTTGTAGATGGATGCTGCATCTGTGCACAGACACTGAGGCTGACACAGCCATTATTGGTTTATTTTTACTCATGCATTCAATTTTTCTTCTCGTGTCTCTCTGGACTTTGATCCTATTTGTCTGTCTTTGTGTTGTCGTAACAATGATGTATATGTGAGTCTGTATTCTCATTTGTTCTGGTTTATCAAACCCATTCTCTGTCTCCCTCTCACTGAGAAAAGGATATTTTTCCTGACATGCTCCAATTGGCACATTGATGTATCGATCTTCAAGCTCTAAAATCAACACCAATAGATTTTGTGTATGTGTTTGTGTTATGGCACATTAACCGTCCCTTTGCATTTTATCACCGCTCTAGATGACGTATGGAGCTGACGACACACTTTCGCAAATAACCTTGACTCTTTTCAGGGCTTGTGCTTTTACTGCTTTCTGCTTTCCTCTATTTTTCATGCCGTTTGAAAGCTAAAAAGCATATCTTGCATCATGTTCTGTCGCTGTTCTTCAGATCAACTGAAGAGGTCAGAAAGCAAAAACACGTGTGTCCTTGAGAGTCAGCGAGGCTGCAGGTCTGAAGGCCAAACACACTTAAAGCAAGACAATGAAGCAGAGGAAGAATAGCTGAGGCTGATGGGGATGCTAAGAAATGAAAAAAAGAAACAGCTTAACTGAACTCTGTGAGCTCAAGTGGCACATACTTCATACATATTTATTTTAAAATGCTTGCAATTCACACACTGTGGAGTTTTCTGACCTCTTAAAACAGTTGGAAACACTGCTGATTCCGTTTCAGTTTGAAAACTCAAAGGTCGAATTTTAGTCTGGACAGACAGAATCGAAGACTTAATTTTTTCCAACTTTCATTATCAAAAATGCAAAAATAGAGCTTTTATTATACACGTTTATTCTGAAACTGAAGAAAAAGAAGCATAAATTCTTAGAACACAGTGATAACATATAGTAAAAATCAAGAAAGAACATTATACCAACATAAAACATAACGAAAAACAGTACAAACACACAGAAATATACCAAAAAAATGCTGCAGGGAAGTCAAACACAAAAGTTTAAAAAAACAAAAACACACAGATTAAATAAATCAAAGAGAACAAAATACAGTTAAAAATGGAAAAAAACCCAGCTCATTCTTATCATTAATACGAACCAAAATAAATTGTCCAGATAAATACTTTCTCAAAATAATTTACATTAATACCAACAACTGATCACAGCATCACAATGCACAGTCATGCAAGATCATACAACAATTCATACAAAAAATTGCCAAATTTCACATAGACAGTAGTAACAATTAATTTTAAAAATATCTATAATTTTACTCTGTTTTGAATATTAATAAAAAGTAATATAAAACGTTAGTTTTAAACAGTAAAAAAAACTGCCTAGTCCAATTAGGGATTCTGTAAAATAAGAGATAATTTAGAGGTAATAAATAGTCTTTGAAAACTAACACATGCCAAGTTAAGAGTTAAAAATACACTCCTCAGGTGCCGTTATTGATAGAAGAACAGAATAGAAGTTGCCACTCACTGATAAAACATTCATAATCTAGTTTGAATAAAGCGTTTTGCCACAGACTTTAGCAGCAACACAAAGGCAGATTCTTCCTTCAAAATAAAACAAGCTCTCATTGAGCAGTAATGGCTTGAACTCATTAAAAAGCACTCTCATTCCACATTCACTGTTTTAAGCTGCCATCTCTTTCTGAGAAACGCTGTGTTTTCATGCTTGCTGTGTGGATACGGTCCACATATTGACAGGTTTTATGACAGCCGGCACAGTGAACACAGGGCTGTATTGATGTTTGAGCGGAGCAGCTGAGGCAGCAGGCAGGTGGCCCAGATGGGCTTTGATGGCCGAGTCGCAGGTTGAACACTCCCACGGGTGAGATCCAGGCCTTTATCTTGTCTTTACTGCCCCGTGCAAACACCCTGGGGTCTTATCACTGGCGGCGGAGGGGTGAGAGAAGGGGAGGCGGTATCGCTTTGTCACTGCGGCGCTGGAAAGGACAGAGGGGTGTTCTCTAGTTATCAGTGTGAGGATATCAGCGGAAACTCTCCCCTAATCCACTGGCTTAATCAATCAGGGGCAAACATGAGAGCTTCCTCCAGAGTAAAAGCAAGACATGTTTGATTTCACCACATAGACAGCATGGTGTCATCAGCTAAAGTGACAGCGAGCAGGACTGATCGAAGTGGGAACAGCTGGAGTAGCACTCAGTTGCCTAAACAAGCTGCGTTGTTAATGCTCCTCGTGGTGCAGAAAGTCCCTGAGCTCCATCTCCATGTTTAACCTAACCATAGGTACACTGACGGCCGCAGCTATCTCTTTAAATTACTGTCATTATCGTAAAATGTATGCAGAGTTCCCATTAGTCGCAGATGACCATAACATAGAGCACATACTGTACATTCTCTGTGGTCTGCAGTCATGCTACAGTGGTAGGACATACTGCAACATACGAAGGAGAAGAACAGGCCTGCAATAACAGTTCATACCATGTAACCGTGAATCTAAACTACTAAACTCTAGCCATCAGCCTATAAGACACATACAAATCATTATGTACAGATTCACAATGGAATATAATAACATGCCAGTAGATTCCTGTTTTGGGAACTTGCTGTCTAGTTATTGATTTAAAGCTAAAAGCCTAAAAACTCGTCTCTGTGTATCTAAATTACATATTTAAAATCTTCTCCATGAAAATAATCCCTTTGTACCTTAAACTGGCTTGGATGTAACTCTACACTGTTTCCTCCTTTTAAAATGTGCAGATCTATGAAAACTACACCTCTCTCTCCACCCACCCCTCGGTACCCACAGTACACAACGATGAACTGTAATATTGGAGTAATTCAGTCACACATGTTCCATATGGGAACGGATTCTGAAAAAGAGTAGCGATACAGAAAGTCCAACCTGCACGTTTACAGGATCGATTCTTTGGCTTTGTCATATCAGAAACCTTACTTGTCTGAAGCCATGTTTTTGAGACAATTGGTACACTGCAGTTTCAAAGTGTAAATGCTCAGCCATGGTGCTGACAGCCAAATTTCACTCATGATTTGTCTTCTAGCATATGATAAACACAATATGGACAAGGTAACAGGTAGAAAACTAGATTTTCATGGACGTGGGTCTTTAACAAACATCTCTCAATATGAAGGATGCAGATTACTCTCTTAGTCACAACAAAAAAAGTCAACTTAACATAGCTCAGATCTGTTCTTACCTTTAACTTTCTGAACCCTAAAATCCACCAACACATGTCAAAAGGCATGTTGTCTTTTTAAAAATCGCTAGTTTCACCATTTATCAGCAAAAACACACACACACACACACACACACACACACACACACACACACACACACAAAAAGTGAAAACAGCTTTCTGGCTAAGTTGAATTTGTTCTATGTGTCTTATTGAAAATCACCAAAAACAAAATGCTGCTTCCATAAAAAAACTAAAAATTCTGTGATCTGTGGCACAACTTATAGTCACATTACACAGAGCAGATAGGAAGCAATTATGGAAACAAATTTAAAATGTTGCAAAATGTCTGTAGTATGTAGAGCCATTATTTTCCACAGCACGTGTGCCCTTGGAAAATGTACAAAAAATAGATGAATACATTCAGATTTAGTTTTTATGGCTTATGGCATTATGATCATACCTCACAAAAGACATATTTTGGATTCTCCTCACTTCTAGCCATGGTTGTGCTATTTCCATAGAGGTGTAGGACTTTATATCGCATATATATCCTTACCAAATACATTAAAAAACTGATGGTTAATATTACTAGAAAATAGACCAAAAACAATTGATTCCCCATTTCCCTTTAATGGGCCTCAGTAATGCTTCCCTGCCTGATAAATATTCATGTTCCAACTCCCACATCCCAAGTTTGCACCTTTTTGCAAAAAATCTGTCAATTGCAAGTCAAAAAAACCCTCATGGCATCATTAGAGCTGTTTTCTCAGCCTTGAAAAAGCTCCTTCAGAGCCGCACAAAACAACATACAGCTGTTTTTACAAACTGACTTTCTGTGACTAACAGAGTGTTGTTAAAGTGTGAAATCAGCGGAGTTCCCCTTTTAAGGTGTTAAGACTGTGACTGCACCTCGGCCTCATTGCCTGCTGGAGATAAAATCCTAGCGTTGTGTTTTATTTGAAGTGACTTGGCGGCACTTTGCTTGATTTGATGATGAAGACGGATCAGAGAGACACAGTCTGATTACTGTTGGATCCTGTGAGCTGGAATCAAGCCACATCCAGAAAATAGCAAGAAAGGCACTGATTTCCAGCTTTGATGTTTACGCTGCTCTTTGTTTTCCAGTTCTTGTGTTGCTTTTAGGCTTTTCTCTCTCTCTCTTGCTTAGCTAACGGTCTGTACTTCTTTTCCTGTGCTCTTTATTTGCTGTGCGGCGTTTGCAGACCGAGCTGCCGGGCTTTGCTGTCGCTTGGTGGTTCCCTGCCACAAAGGGATGCCCCGCCTCGCTGACCTGTCCGTCAAAACCAAAGACGTGTGGGAGATCCCACGGGAGTCGCTGCAGCTGATCAAGCGCCTCGGGAACGGGCAGTTTGGGGAGGTCTGGATGGGTACGGATCCAGTCGCCTCCGGAGAAGGAGGCCGCATGGAAAGAGGCAGCAGAGACACCAGACACACTCCAGAACACCAGCAAATAATCCGGCCTGGGAGGGGATGAGGGGATCAGATGAGAAAAACGGAGCAGGAAATTTTAATAATTCTCAGTTTGGGGACGTTGCCATGGAAATACTCGTGGTTCTTCTGACCCCTTTCCTCCCAAAATCAGCTGGAAGAGCAGCCAGTGTGTCAGGAGACTCTGCTGTCGGCCTCCTTCCATGCGGTCGTCACTGCATGTTCCCCTCACTGGTAGTTAACCCTGTGTGCCTCCCCTTCCCTCCCCCCTTGTAGAGAGTGCGGATGGTTTGTGCTTTCATTTAACCGGCGTGTGTGTGAACTACATCCCTGACACTGTGGGCTTGAGTCATGATGCCTGGGAGATCAGCAGAGACGCACTTGAGTTGGAAGTAAAGCTGGGCACGGGATGTTTTGCTGATGTGTTTTATGGTAAGGAAATCCAAAAACCAAAACAAAAAAAAAAAACACACACCCTTTCTAAATTGCGACTTTAGGCCACCCTGTAAATACATGCGAAGCCTTTTTATTTATCCTCATCCCTGCATTCTTCAATGTGCCAAGAAACAATTTGCAGTTTTGTTTACCAATTGGAGATGAAAGCAAATGCTTTCTTATCCCTCTCCAGCATTCCCACAGGATTTTTGTGTTGGTTTTTGAACACATAATCCATAAAGTGTCTTTGAAAATCAGCTGCTATTCATGAATGCAGCAGTTTTCTCCCTTGGTTATTTCCAGTAATGTGTGTTCTGCAATATGGAACATCAAAATGGTTAGAATTAATTAAATAAACAAGTTGTTTTAGATAAATAATCTAACTAGAATAGGAAAGAATGCATTTTTTTCTACAACAGCTCCCATATTTACATTGTAAATTACATTTCTTGTTTCCTAATTTATGTTGTATTGTTTTTAGTTTCAGAAAGTATATCATCTTTAAAAAAAAAAAAGAAAAAACTTCAAGTTGTTTTTGACTTTGTCGGAAAAAAGTTGACATGTGGAAATACCTTTTTTGAATACGTTTTTTACATAGCAGACATTTAACTCGCATAACTGTGAGCTTCTTTCATTGTCTTCGTCTCTGGACAGCATGAAACATGGCAGATGTCAGCTGAAAGTAAGAAATAATTACAAGTTTATCAGTTGTACGCAGTTACTGTGGCCTGCTCTCTGTTTTTCTCTTATAAATGGCCAACATTTTGTTTGTTTTTTCATCTTCTTCAAGTTTTTTTTTAGCAAATAGCAAACAGTTGGTTTTGTGTCAAAAACCCAATACACAAAACTGCACAACCTAGTTCATTTACTCCAAAGCAGGTAATGGAAACCAATGGAAGCCAAATTGCATTTTCTTTTTTTCTGCAGTATTTCAAATGTTCTTTTTAAATTTGCTTGACAATTTGGTTTGTGCATTAACCACTCAGAAAGGTGTTAGATCGCTTTCTGTTTAGGCAAATCTGTTTATTCAGCTATTCATACATATTTTTTGCTCTCAAAAAGTCGCCCCATCACCCTCTTGTCATTGGCTGCAACCCACATTAGCTTTCGAGCTGTCGTCCTCTTATTGCATTGAAGTTAAGCCACATGTCAAATGAGCCAGCAGACAATATATATTCATTTTGCTATTTAGTAATGAATCTGTATTGACAGTAATGACTTCTAACCTCAAGCTCCACATCAGAAATAGATCATTAAATAATTTCACAGTTTAATTGCTTGTAGTTTTTTTACTCTATTTCTCAAGTTTTTCCTAATGTTTTGACTATTCTGGGCTTCCATATTGCAGAACATATGGTTCATATACTGGGGTTACGGCTTCTACCAGGTGACCCCCATGCTCTGATATCCTATTACCTCCACACCCAGCAGGTTAACTATCACCCGCTCGGTCCCGACTACCAAAAATGACTGCACAGCTGCATTGCTAAAGAATCCTCCTCTCATTTACGAGCTTACTCTTTAAGTTAAGCCCCCAAACCCACCAAACATAAGCAGGCCCAATGTTAGCTCATGCCTACTCTTCCCTTTGAGTCGCTACTAATATTCCTGCATGTTTTACTGTCACAGAATGAGATAAATGGAGCAATACTTTATCGGAGTGATTACCGTGATCCATATCTTATTATGAGCACAGTAGCTGGAGACGGCACACATTGGTGGCGTGTCCTTCCTGTGTTACAGTAACTGACATGCAACCAGTGAGGAGCTTACTGACTTGCTTTTGTTAATCATCCTACAAAGGATTATCTACTCCCATGTTGGCGTATTGTGGCTCTCAAAGCCCTGCTGGATCTCTCTCCTCGCATTTAAAAGCCATTTCAAATCAAGGTCCGCTGTAAATCTCGTATCCATTTAATTATCCTTCAGCCCAACCTCCGCGCATGAGAATTAAAAGTGAACTGATTCTCATACGATATCCTGATCTCATTCTGTCGCATGTTTCCCTCATTGTCATTTCAAAGCGAGACTTTTCCCCGTTTTTGACAACAGTCGCCTCTCAGCTGCCAATCATCTCCTCAGGTTAGACAGCGGGGTTGTCAAGTCTCACTTTGAAATGACACGATTTGAATAAGAATCGATGTTCCCACTGTACTGATGCCAGCATTGGTGTGTGTGCATGTGTGTGCCAGGAACTTGGAATGGCACCACGAAGGTTGCAGTGAAGACTCTGAAGCCTGGCACCATGTCCCCCGAGTCCTTCCTGGAGGAGGCTCAGATCATGAAGAAACTGCGCCACGACAAGCTGGTGCAGCTCTACGCCGTGGTGTCCGAGGAACCCATTTACATCGTCACAGAGTACATGGGCAAAGGTAGATGGATGAACGCGTGCACAAGACCAGATACATATGCTCGCTCTTATCTGAAGCATTCAGTTCCTATGAGCTTTTTAACTTTTTGTTATGCAGTGCCATAACTTCATTCCCCTGCAGTGTCCCTTCTATGATATCCAACAGATAACAGAAGTTTAGAAAGTCATATTAAAATGCAAAATCCCCACCAGCAGTCCCTTAAGGCGGCATTGTACCCCAAATACAAAAGTGTAGAATAGAATAAATTAGAATAGAATTCCTTTGCACAAAGAAATTAAGCAGCAGTCCTGTCAGTGCATTCACACAATCAAAAATCACTTTTTCTTAATGTACAGGAGGAAATGTGCAAGTATAAAATATAAAAATAAGGTTAAATAATAGCATGTACAAGTGTAGCAATGAAAACAATGCTTATTTGCTGTTGCACTTCTGGAAATTGCACAGGTTCAGTGTATAAACAGAAGGTGCAAAAAATGTTGATAGTTTCTTATTCTGCCAATGTAACGTTGAGTAAATTGCTGACAAACACTCAGTACCAGACAGGGAGTCTAGCTCTTCAGCGATCTAAAGCTGATCATGAATATTTTTAAACATCTTGAAGATTCAGCTCAGTTTGTTTCTGACTGGTGCTGCTAAATATGAGACCTGGAGTCATATTTTTCCTATTTGTCATCCAGTACTTGCAGGTGCTTGTTGGGTTAAATCAACGTTTCTGCTCCACTTTTCAATTTTCCCCCTAACCATTGTGTTTATATCTGCTTGCACATTTAGCACACACAGATACAGACAAATGGCATAGTCAGACAGAGAAAAAGACATTTCTTACTAAATTACTTTTGAAAAATAACAAAACCTCAACCGGGCCCAAGCAGGGAGCTTTACACCACAAAATGCCACAAGCTCATCTCTAAACCCATTATTTTCTCAGATCCACTGAGTTTGACTTTAGTAGCAGATCTTTCTGTGCAGCGCTGATGGTTTTACTCATCTGATGCTTTGTGCAGATATTTGTTGAGGCAACTCACCAAGCCATCAGGAATTTTTAAAAATACAACACCATTAGGTTTCAAGGTAGAGCATGAAGAGAAAATAAGACCGAGAGTTCTTGGTTTCATCCACTAGCAGCTAAAGAGGAAAACAGTTGAGGTTTGTAGGGCAAACAGGAGCAAATCTGAATGTAGAGTTGATGCAGAAAGTTCATGGTAATCCCTCAATAGAATCAGTACTTATAGCAAAGGATTTTACTTCAGCATCAGAATCCATCTGCTGGGGCTGCACAGTGGCTTGGTCGTTAGCACTTTTGCCTTGCAGCTAGAAGATCCCCAGTTCACGTCCTGGCTTTCTCAGGATCTTTCTGCATGGAGTTTGCATGTTCTCCCTGTAAATGCGTAGGTTTTTTCCGGGTACTCCGGCTTCTTCCCACAATCCAAAGACATGTTCAGGTTAATTGGTAACTCTAAATTGTCCATAGGTGTGAATGTGAGTGTGATTGTGTGTCTTTATATGTAGCCCTGTGATAGACTGGTGACCTGTCCAGGGTGTCCCCTGCCTTCACCCTAAGTCAGCTGGAATAGCCTCCAGCCTCCCGTGACCCTAATGAGGATTAAGTGGTGTATAGATAATGGATGGATGGATCCCATCTGCTTGTAGCACCACTGAGTCTGAGTCCAAATTCTTTAATATGTCTTCACTGACAACAATCTCTGCAGCAATCAGAGGAAAACTGCAGCAGCACATGCTGACCAGTCACTTCTTATGCTCCCTACAGGATGTCTCTTGCTTTTACTTCTAGTCTGCATGGCGTTCTTTTCTGAAATGTCTGCACAGAGCAGTAGGACATTTGTAGAGGAAAGATTATTCATTCAGATCGAGGGATTTATCCCCCTAAGAAGCAAGAATATATTTCGCAACATAATCACAAGCTACCTATTATAGATGAGATGGAGATTATATATTTGGGTATAAAGGTGAAGCTTTTCACCTATTAAACATGAATAGGGTTCATCCTTTCAGAAGCATGAAAATGTTCACTGGAGGTAGCAAATGTGTAGATTAGCTTTTAATGCTACTTAAGTTCCTTTGGAAAAGTTGGGCTGCTGCTGGTACTAAAAGAAAAGTCGTCTGATTCTCTGAAGACCTTTAGATTCATCCTCTGTGGACCTCGAATGCCCACAGTAAATATAGTTGTCAATATAAACAGTATTGCTTTTCTCCAGCTTGTTGATAATTGGACTAAATAGTTATTTTCAGTCCTTTCCTTTGTTTGACCTCAGTGCAAAAATGTCACACACTAACCCAATAAAACATACAAAATGGTCTAAATCTAAAGCAATGTGCTCTTTATGGGCAGTTTTATGTGCTGGTGTGTAATTAAGTTTATTGCTCTGTGCACAAGCAAGCATGCAGGCTTTGCAAAATATATTTCTTTTAAGCAAAAGTGTTTTTGTTCCACTCCAGTCAGAACAGTAACTGCCCTGGAATAGTAAAGCCTTTGTTTCAAAGAGACTGAAGATGATTAAGGCCTTCAAAACATTCTTTCAAAACAGTGGAATTCAGAAACCCCACAAGAAAGAGCTGTGGATGCACATTAATCACCAGAGAATGTAAGAATGGAAACTTTGGTGTGCATCGCTGTGTCTGTTGCATGCAGAGTCTGCCACATCTAGGTCAAGTTAAGTTGGAGGGAAGAATGAGTTTTCAAAAAGTAGATCCGGTGTGAAATTTAATGAATGTTGTAGTTTTTGGGATGATCGTCAAGTCTAATCGTCCTGTATTTTCCTGATGACATGAAGTAGAACTGAAAGGACAAATTACAAACGTAATGTCTCGGAGACGGTCTGAATATTGCTTGTGGTTTGTAATTTTGAACAGAAGTTTCCAAAAGGGCTCCACTGACTGGCTTCTCTTTATGTCGCTGTAGGAAGTCTGCTGGATTTCTTGAAGGATGGAGAAGGACGAGGGTTGAAGCTGCCTAACCTGGTGGACATGGCAGCACAGGTATGATTAAGGAACTTTATGTTTTAATACTTTACCCGAATGAACCCCACAACTTAGCTACAGGTTTGAAAGACATCCTATCTTTAAAAAAACTGCCAAAGTTGCACCATTTATCGCAGCCACAATCTGTAAAAACTCAAAGAATTCTCAGATTTTTTAACTTTCCAACAGTCTCCATGATCTTACAATTATATGTGAGGGTCAAAGCTGTTTGTAAAATCATAATATTACATCAAAATCACTTAATGCATGTCTCAGTTAAAAAAAATAGTGAAATTGAACCATTTCCGCTAACTAGATTTTGTAAAAAACTAAAAATTCTGCACTCTTTGCTGAAACCAAGACACCACAACTGACTCAGCTGAGGCCAACAGTCATGTTACTAAAATTCACAGAAACTGATTTTGTTTCAGTTGAGACATTAATTGCTTCACGGCTACTCCAAAGAGGGCAGAATCTGTAGTGCAAACAATTTATTGTTGGCAAATATTTAAAATGAAACATCTAGAATAAGGCGATGTTGATGGCATATCACAAGTTTAAGCGTAGATTTAGTTCAGAAAGTTGAAAATCCAATGACTCCTTGTGTTTTTACAGTTTGCTTCTATAATAAATTGTGTAATTTTGGCCACTTTTCCAAAATAACTTTCAACCTTTAGGTTTGGAGGTTTAGAAGATTACAACCTCCAAGTCCCTCATATTCCTGGTAGGTTTTTTTTAATTTGAAACAAACGTAGAAAAGGTTGAGCTACTTTCTGTTCATTTGATAATTTCCAGAATGTGGAACTGAGTGAACTTCAGCCTCAGCTTCTTCATTAAGAGATCACCTGAGGGCCTGTTCTCTCTGTTCGTCTCTATTCGGCTCATAGCAGCACGTCCCTATTTGACCCAAATCTTTTAGCAGGTAGTAGGTCACATGTAATGGGATATCTTTGGAATTAAACTTTCCTTAATGAGATTTTCTGTATTCCGCAGGTGAAACTGCACAGATACATTTGTTAGGGCTGCTCATATAATCAAAATGTGAGCTTTAGCTTCCGTCAACTATTGGCTTTTCTAGCACACAAATGCTACTTTTAACTGTGCGTTTTCTTGACCAGATGGTATTTAGTAATGTTTTCATGAAATAAGCAGAGATGATGCCAGGAGGATTTTATTAAGTGATGCATCTGTGCTGTGCTTCAGGTTGCAGCTGGCATGGCCTACATCGAGAGGATGAACTACATCCACAGAGACCTTCGCTCCGCCAACATCCTGGTGGGAGACAACCTGGTGTGTAAGATCGCCGACTTCGGCCTGGCCAGGCTCATCGAGGACAACGAATACACTGCTCGGCAAGGTGGGGCCTCCAACTCCTCTCCCACCAACACACACACATTCCGTTTAAAATGCACATTCTTATTGCTGCATGAGGTCATGGAGGAAATTCTCTCAGAGGGATGCAAAATTCGCAGCACACCCACACAGAGATGACGAGCCTGTGGGGCAGCAATCAGCTCCAAATGTTTGCTCAGTGTCACACAGAAACAGAAAGCAGGCACTCCCTGCCCCAGAGAGTCAGATTTTATAAGTCTGGGAAGGAGCTTTACTCCAGTGTTGACCTCTCAGAGTGTTTGTAGCCTGATAATCAGGCTGAATTAGCTGTTTTCTGATTGGGAGAGGGATAAATTCACAATCCATGCTGTCATTTTTACACTGGATTTCTTTCATTTCTAAAAATACACAAATGTCTCCACAGACCTATCAAGAATAGGGTGCGGTGGGTAACTGTAGGTCGCTGGCTGATTGGTTGATTCAGCTCCTGTCACAACTCTGGTTAGATTTGTGTTTACCTAAGAAATACACCAACTGATTAGGTTCATATTTGACCTTTGAAGTAATTTGTTGTGTATGTGTTCAGGTGCAGTCTGACATATCACAGCATATTAAGAAGTTACTTACTGTGTTTCTTCAGAGCTTTCAGCCACATCTCATTAAGTTGCTCAGTTGTCATGACAACAGTTGAGATGTGGCTGAAGGCTCCAGAAGAGATATTCTTAAGTTGACCATGTGGTAGGAACTGAACAGCTGTGGCTTCATTACTTCAGTTTGAAATAAATCCAGGCTGTGATTGGCTCACCAGGGTAGAAGCCATCACTGAGCAGCACCAAACACGTGTGAAAAAATTGTCAAATTAGAAAAAGAAAATCGACAATTCCTTTTGAGACAGTTATTTTCCCATCAGGTGTGTAATTTTGCATGAACACAGTCGTGCTGTGGCAACCTTGTGGCGTTGATGGGGTGAAGCTGTTGAATCTGATCGTGAACCACGTTTTGGCTCCAGCAGGGAACTTATCTTTCATGTAAATCAGACTTTACGTGATGTGTACAGAAAGACCAAATAAAAGACAATTTAAGACACAAATAAAACCATCTGAACTGTCACATTTTTACTCACTATGTCTTAATTTTTCACTGGAATATGAAGTCCTGCACCTTTTTGGAAACAACACAACCAGGACTACAAGTGGACAAAACTCAAAAAGGTCTTGTGCAGTTTAATAAAGTTAGAATGACATAAATCATAAAGACGGAAAGAACAAAAATTCACCTTCTTTGATATTTTTTTTCACAAAAAGTGCCCACAGGTGTTGCTAACAAAAATGCAACTATTTATTCTGTAGCTATTTTACCACTTTTTTTTTCTCCATACTTGTCTCCTATCTGCTCTGTGTAAACACAGAATGCACTGCAGCTGAAAAATACACAGAATTTTTGTGATGTCACCGTTTCATTCAGTGGATTTACTAATGGCTTTCTGGTTTGCTAAGGACTGCAGATTTTTTTAGTTTTTTACAGAATATTTTTGCACCAAATGAAGCATGTATGGTAAAGTATTTTTGATGCAATATCATGATTTTAAGCTTAGTTTTGGTTGTTTCTTGACAGACCAGTGTGTCATAGATAATTAGTTCAAGAACCATACAAAAAGTTCAAAATCTGATGATTCTTTCTGTTTTTACAACTTCTGACTTTAATAAATGGTGTCATTTTTTAAAGATAACATGCCCTTCAGGGTTCAGAGGGTTAAATTAAATGTTAATAACGAAACTATCCAGTTTACTGTAAATATCGTCATCTCCCCACTGGATAGTTTGAGCTCATAACAGCTGTTTCTGTTATTACAGTTTGTCTTTCCTCAGCAAATGCTCTCATCAGTATTGGGATTTTTTTTCCCCCCGCTTTACCAGATGAAATCATTTTGAGCACCACATGTTGTTGCATCTGTAGTTGGTACTCTTGACTTTGAAAAGTCAGACGTCTTGAAAAGCTGACAGATGCTTTAAGCTGGCATTCAGCCTGACTTTGTTGTTTTCTTTGTACATGTGATCAACCTCCTGAACTCTAATTTCCTGTTTGACTTTTATATTAACTAGTTCATTAAGTAGTTAAACAGCCACGTGTGTGTTCTGTGACCCAACAGTGTGCCACATAATACTGAAGAAGAATAATAAACATCACTTCATATTTACCTCCAAGGTTTTTACTCCAGACTGCCAGTGTAGCTGTCATGTTGTCGATGACACCTTTAAAGTGCAGCAAGTTAAAGTTTAAAAGAGAAAGAAAGCACCGTGTGGAGACAAGATTCTGGTTGTCAGACTGGACAGTATAATAGAAAAATGCATAATTGATCTATAATAACTCTATTGCAAGTAAAAAATCATGCATTAAAACTTATATTGAAGTAAAATATTAACATCAAAATGCTGATAAAAAGGAATACTGATATAAAGATATACATTTACCAGCTGTAAATATGTCAGAATTTTGAATGATGCTTTGTTATTTTTTTTAGTGTTGTATTTAAATACATTGTCTGTTCTCAGCTCAGATTTTAGACTTTGAAAGAATTTAAAGATGAAGTGTTTGAAAACTTAAAATGTAGTTTGAAATATCCTTTGGATGTGAGAAAAGTTATATTGGATTTGATGTTATTTCCTATTAAAAATATCCTTTAAACTTATTTCATGGTCGTTGTTTTACATTGTTTTTGCTCATTTTTCTGTTACGCACTTTCTGTGTTGGGTAAAAGCGCTAACTACTAATTTGACTTAAAATCAATGCAATTAGCAAATTGCAAAGGCTGCATTTTTGGATATACATTATGCAGAATGCTGTGTCAACAGTTTTGCAAATTCAGGTCGTCCTCCTTGTGTGACTTGAAATCTATTCACTGCAAATTTTGAACTAAAGCTGGATTTTTTAAAAAGCACAATATCTGTCAGAAAAATCGTAATTAGCTGTTTTCCACAAGTGGTTCAGCCCTAACAGATAACTGTTTACTATGCGTTTAACGTATCACCTCTTATGATGAGTAAACTGAGGGAGTCAGTCTGTAAAGTGGGAAGAGAAGCAGCAAATCTCTGAAAGTCAGGTAGCGCTGGAGTAAATCAATATTTTCCACACGAAAGCAGAGGCAGCATGTTTCAGGTTATGTGTGAATTAACACGCAGATACAGAGTCGCTCTGTTCATTAATTCTAATGTCGTCTCACTGATCCCCTCCAGGTGCAAAGTTCCCCATCAAGTGGACCGCCCCGGAGGCTGCGCTGTACGGAAAGTTCACCATCAAGTCGGACGTCTGGTCGTTCGGCATCTTGCTGACGGAGCTGGTCACCAAGGGTCGGGTGCCTTACCCAGGTGAGGACGGAGTTAAACAGGCTTTCACCTTGAGCCGCTCGATAAAGTGGCCCGATAAGGAGAACGTGGCCTCGTAGGAAACACTGAGCTGTTACCAAAGCACACACACGGCTCTTACGATGACAACAGGCGGCCCCTCCTGCTGTTTATGGGAGTAAAAGGTTCCGTTTCGCTTGGGTAACCTTCGTTTTTCCCTGCCAGAATGTGAGATAACCCTTAATTACTGCCGCTGGCCTCTGGGACGAGTTAAATTTCTAACAGAAACAAAAAGAAAGAGAACGGGAGAGGCCGACCCGGGGTGTATGTGGAGTGCAGCTCCATTGCAGGGAGGGAAAACACATGTTCGACCAGATGGTGCTGGTGGGCTGCTGGTGCTGCAGGGAGAAAGTGAGGAAGATTTAGCACACAGAGAGCCGAGGGAGCAGCAGCATGCTAACAGCTAGCAGCTGATTGAAGCTGGATGCTATAACAGAAGTCAGGAAAAAGGACCTGTAGCATAATAAATACTCAAAATAGACCTGCACTTAATCAAATATTATATTAGTTGTCAATGGTTAAATTAATAGGCAGCTATTTTGATCATCGAGTAATCAGTTTGAGTATTTATCCCAAAAAAAATAAATCGAAGTTCTCTGATTTCAGCTTTTTAAATCTGAATATTTTCTTGTTTCTTTACGCCTCTATGACTGTAACCTGAATATCTTTTGGTTGTAAACAAACCAAGACCTTTGGTCTGGTTTATTGTCTGGGACTTTAGGAAATGCTGATCAACGTTTTTCATCATTTTCTGACACTTTATAGCCCAAACAACTAATTGATTGAGTGAGAAAAATTATTAATCGACCAGTAAGAATGAATGTTATTTCAGCCCAAATTCAACGTTGTGTAATTGTTATCATCATAGTAACTACTGGAGCAAGACAACAAACAAAATTTTCTGGAAAGCTTGTTTATAGTGTGTGGCTAAAAGTCCCAAACCCAGCAAATTTGGCTAGTTTGTTTTTAGCTAAATTAGCCGGGTTTTTGACTGTTAATTTCTTCAATTTTACCTGAAATTCGTTAGTGTCTCGTTAAGCACTTTTGGAAATTAATTATTGACATTTTAGTTTATCACGGTAAATCCACAGTGCTCTTACAAGCCAACTCTCCTGCTTCAGCTGAATAACTGAAAGATTTTCAGATATGAATCTACAATCTGTCTGATGGATCATCATTTGATCCTTTTTCTAAACTTTATTTAAACAGATTGTTGACCTGCAGCATCGTGAGAACAGAAGATTTGGTTACAAAGAGAAACTGGAATGAAACAAAGTCTGTAGAATAAAGTGCTTTTTATCAGCTCAGATTTGGTTCATTTTTCTGACCAAACATCACATCAGATGGTAGGTGAATATTGGAGCTGTGCTCCTGTGTGAATTGGTCGGCTTTTGCCCAATTTAGCCTGAGTGTGACTCATAAGTGCTCCTCCTTCATTTACAGGGTTTAATTTTAGACAGGAAGAAAAAGCCAGTGAGCGTATTCAAACACTAGCTGCTCATCTTAATTAAAGGCTTCTGCAGGCTGAAGATTGAAGAAAAGGTTGCTCCCTCGGGGGTTTCAGGGCTCACAGTCGGCTGTGCTGAAGGTCATCAGGGCTAAATCAAAGTGTTTGGCCTCTGTGGATTTGTCATATCGATTTGTTTAAGAGCTCCTGGGTGCTTTTATTCACCTTCAGCGTTTGTTTGATTTTTCAGGCATGAACAACCGCGAGGTGCTGGAGCAGGTGGAGCGGGGCTACCGGATGCCGTGCCCCCAGGACTGCCCCAGCTCGCTGCACGAGCTGATGCTGCAGTGCTGGAAGAAGGACGCCGAGGAGCGGCCCACCTTCGAGTACCTGCAGGCCTTCTTGGAGGACTACTTCACAGCCACCGAGCCTCAGTACCAGCCCGGGGACAACCTCTAAACCCGCCTCCCGCCTCTCTCTCCGGGACTCGGGGTCGGCCGGAGGCTGGGGGCAGGACTGGCCCAAGACAGTTCTGTTTTTAAAAAAAAACAAAAAAAAAAAACTGGAGCCTTCCCAGCCGGGCCTTTTTATTTTAGGGATCTGTACAGCTTCCTCAGCTCAGCTCGAGCATTTCAGTTCCAACTCCTACAAACACAACCCTCAGTCTCAGAGGCGCCCCCTGGAGTCTGAACTCTGTTAATTAGGGAAGTGGATGGATGGATGGACGGAGGATGGATGGACGGAGTTGACTGGTCATGCTAATGCAATGAAATACCTGTATTCAGTGTAAATAAGAAAAGCTTGTTTTAGTTTGTCTGCTTCCGTTCGAGATTTTATTTTCTGCTGCACAAAAATGATAATGATGATAAAAACCGATAGAGGCAAAAGAAAGACGACCACCTGAGCAGGCACACTTAATCTGTATTATACTGTAGCTCCTCTATTATTTTCTAGAGATTGAATTTGGAAGCCGCGATATATTTTTTTCTTATAATTTCCCATAATGTCTAAGAAAATTCACCCCCAGAACATTGCTTTATTCTTGACTTTTTTATATGTAGTATTGCAGAGGCTTCTCCAGACGTGCATGACGCAGATCTCCATCAGCTTTTTTTCTTTTCCTCCCCCTCCCCACCCTTAAAGCTTCCTCAGAGTGCTAATCTTAAGCTACTGCTGGTTCTTTTACAAACCGTATGTCACATTTTTGTAAAATCACAGCCGAGCGTGTAAGGATCTTTTGAACATATCCCTCCTCGCTTATTTGAGAAGATTCGGGTGGAAATATTTCCGTCTTCCTGCCACAAGTGGTGTTGTTTTTTTTTTATTATTATTTTGTTAAGTTGAAAGAAGAGAAAGGAGTTAATTTAAGAAGTCTGTCTTTATTTGAGCTGTCATTCCGGGGCCTCACCTCGTCATCGGGAATCTTAATTTCGGAGGGAAGTCGATGCAAACTGTGGCTTTTCACCTCATCTCCTGCACGACCTTCTCTCGAGCCTGCAGCTGAACCTGGACCACCTTACCTCCTGAGTTACTTCTGCTTTTATGTTTTACTGACACGATTATATTCAGTATTGAGTCTTTGGTTTTTACAGAGTATGTTTTTATTCAACCCTTTTAAGTGATCCTTTAAGCTGTACTGTACATTCAGGGGAACTCTGGGGGCAAATTCAGGTGACAATAAGAAGAAGGTCTGAATGTGTCATGAACTGAATCCAGCCCTGACCTGGTCCTAATGCAGATGGTTTCATGGCCAATGGAAACCCCTCATTTTTCAGTTGTACAGCTAAATGGTTTTTAAATGTCGCTAACTTCCCTCCTTTGTATCTTTTCAGTTCCATGTTTTTAACATTACTTGTTTTGTTAATTCAGTGATTTGGCGTTTGGAATTCAGAAAAGACCAATAAACATTTTACACTCTTTCCAAGACACTTATGTTTAAACATGACAGTGTTTGTGTGCTTCAACTGTGACGTGCCTTTGGATGTTTTTTCAAGGTTTCGGGCTCGTCTCGGAATTGACATTTGTTTCGATCTCATGTAGCGTTTGTGACATTACCTGCTAGTTTGTGCACTTCTGCTTTAACGCCTTCAGTTTGGAATTTGACTTTTTTTTTTTTTTTTTTAAATTGGACGAGTTATTTTCTCAGACTTCTATTCAATCTGACTTATTTTGTAGCCAGAGGAGGCACCCCCTGCTGGCTGTTAGAAAGAATGCACATTTTAGTCACTGTTGCATTGTCTGCTTCTCAGACCTGGAGGCTACTTCCATATTTTATGTAGAGGCTATGGTTAAGCTGACTATCTGTAAGAGTAACACACACGTTTGTCTGTTATTTATGAGTTTTATCTGCTAGTGTCTCCATGTGTAACATCTGAAGGTCCTTTTAACCAGGCCTGCCATTAGTCTCAATCTTCTACACTTGGGAAAAAAAAGGCTTTTTGTTCAATTAACCAGCTGGAGTAATGCAGCTGAGTCACTTCTGACCTCTCACCACAACCGCCCAAAAAGGTCTGTATTATTAATGCTGGGGTGGTAGTGATGTGACAACTAATGAATCAGCTATTAGAAAAATTAACAGAACCCACTTAAATGTAGTGAACAAGGACCTTCGGGGTATCTGGGACACTTTGCCCTGTTAGTAGTCCACCCTTTTGCTCGAAATATTCAGATTAAGTGTAATAAAGTTACACTTTTGGCTATTGCTCTAACATAATTTTAACCTGTGAATATTATGTGGAACTAGTATTTCCTTGCATTGACAGGGATTCAATCTAAGTCTTACAGTTTCCAGATTTGCCATGAATCAGTTCTAACAAAAATCTCTCTGTGATTTCTATTGCTCTTAAAATCTTAGTTTCATTCATGCAGCTTTGTTTTTAGTTGTGCCTGTTTGTTGGGGAAAAGAAACACAATCCTGTGTCCTAAAGAAAGAATTGATTCTCTGATGACTGGTTTGCCAGAGGCTTTGCTTTTAACTGATAGGCTCTCTCCCAAAATACATAGCAGACAGCCTGTGGCAACAATCTATTATAACTCCATTTGTTGACTGTAGAAACATGCTTACATTCATTATTTAGTCTCTTTGTGTGTAGTCGGCATGAAGTGTTTAGGAACATACCCTTCAGGTTGCCAGGTGGTGCGACTCCCTCCTCCTGAAGCTTTATAGCAGCAGTAGCTGGAGCTGTCTCACCGATCCCTCCTTCATATTATCAATCGCCTCATCTTTGAGGAGCCATAAGCTGCTGGGATGCACCTGTATGGAAGAACTCCTCTCTTTATGGCACCTTTACAGCTTTAAGGAACACAGCACGAAGGTCCTAAACACACCAGGTACGTCTGATTTAGTCCATTTTTAATATTCAGGACTGAACTTTAACCAGGATAGAGATATTTAACCTGTATCTGTCTAGATCTGTCTGGTAAAGAATGAAGAAAACTAGATCAAGATGACAGTGAATCTGTATCCTCTGTATTATGCAACACATTTTTGCAGCTTTCCAGGCAGATAACGGCTTAAGAAATACCACAACTTTCCAAGCAAACCTTCCACTGCTCCCTTCTCTTCAGTGATGCCCAGGTGAGACCCACCCAAAGCAGACGGATCAGCTTCCATTGAGTGATTATTGTGAGTCACCAGCTGAGTGGCTCATGTTAGAGCCAAAGCACTTGTTTTTGTTAGGAAGTTATAATCGCTGCAAACAAGTTCAAGCAGAGTTAAAAAAAATAATAATCTAAATGCACTCGTCACCTTGAATTAAAGAGTGCTACAGCTGGAAAACTTGAGTTTTTCTAACTTAAATGATGACACTTTCACCTAAATATCCTCAGGAAGTCAAATCATGTCATAAAATGCTTCATACTTCAATGCAGCCTCTCACCAGTATTTGTTCACTGTACTTGTAATTACTTTATTGCAGGTATTAGCATGTAAGCGGCAGATGAATTATGGAGGGAGCCAGCATCACCGTCTTTGTCATCGTACAGAAGATATACTACCCGTTACTCTGTGTCATGGGTATCCCAGGTTGGTTTTGTGTTTGGTTTTTGGCTTGTGATTGCATAATAATGCATAATAATAAGGGCGTTTTGATGTTAATAAATCACATTTAGATTGCTTTGTCTGCTCAAATAGAAACAAGACGGGTGAACCCTCTGACCCACCGCCTTCACTTAGACCTTTATCTATTAATGACTCACTAACATAACTGCAGACCAGCAGGCACAATGTTACAAGGTCAATAAAGCAATAAAGTCTCACTATTTGGATAAACAAACCCATGTTCAAGTCAAATATTGATATCTGTGTGTTTCAGGCAGTGATAATGGTGTGATTATTCTTGCTTAGCTCTAAAAAACTGTTAGCCTATCTGAATAAAAAAGAAAAAGTACGCTTAAAAAAAGCTTAAACCCATTATATGTTCCATATTTGCAGTGTAGAAACAGAAATACAGAAAATTGTTACTAACTACTTGGTGCAGTGAAAATTTAGTTACAAAAATGGATAAAACATTTATGTATCTCTTGAATGCACCAGCTAGCTAAACTTTTTATTTTCTTCCATTTTGACCAAGCAAGGCCAAGCTAGGCTAACAGATTATCAGTAAGCTACAACCACAAATAATTTATGAAAACTGCATTGGAGTATTTTAATGTAAAATAAACATAATGCTAAAGGGATCTTTTTAGCTTTACAAAGCCTTTTAGCCTCTGCTAGCCTATTGTTTTGATTTCACTCAAATTAATCTCATGACTAGCATCAGGCATCTTTTACCTCTGCTAGCTCGTAGCAAACAAAGCAAAATGTCCGACTTCCTGGTGAGTAGAGTTGGTGGAGACCAAAAACAGAGTTTAACGGAAGGTGAATATTGGAGACAAATGCTAATATTGTTCTATATTCATTCGATCAGTTCAATATGACGTGTGTTGGTAAGGAGGGAGGACGAAGGCACTGGTCAACAACCAACCTCTCACCAAGGAGGCCAGGTTTAAGTTATGTGTGGGACCATTTATCTTGAGTTTTGCCACCAGAACGTCTTTGTTAAGCTTAGGAAAATAGTTGGGTGAAATTACAACCCTTTTGCAAAATGTTCTCCTCAACTTTCTGGGTTACCGTATTGGCTGAATTAGTGACAGCACAGTAAAAACATAAATAGCAAAGATATACTAATCTGAAACACATTTGGAATACTTCACAAACAAATGTAATCCAGCAGAAAATTACATTTCTCTCAAAGTGTAATTGGTTGATTTGGAAGCAGAGTGGTCTTAACCCACTTTCTGTAGTTTTTTGAGGAAAATTTGTTCAAAATTTCAAAGTTCCTGCTTTCAAGAATGGTGTAACATTGGAAGCGCCACTGTAACGCTATATTGGGGTTGTGGGTTAGACCACTTTGCAACTACAATCTAGACCATAAAATATTACAGAAACTGTATAAAGCTCAGTTTGGATTTTTGATGGGTTAGACCACTCTGCTCATAACCCCTTCAACTGAGAGGGGTGCTGAGTGCATGTCAACTGTGCACGAAATGTAAGTTTTGGGAGACAGGTTTGTTTATTTGATGATCATGAATAAAAAGTCATGTGGGTCCAGACAGATGAATGAGTTTTGTTTGTTCCTGTCTTTTCTTCTAGCAAACCTCTTCACGTTCTACATGATCTGTTTCCGTAAATGTGGGATGTCCAACACAGCCATCGTTTACCTGAGCTGTCTGGCCATTGTAGACACCTTCTACCTGCTGTGGGTGATTCTCATCGACCTCACTCTCACTTTCTGGATGCGGCAGCCCTTCTGGCACTCCCATCCCTGGTGTGGCATTCTGGGATTCCTGCAGTATGGAGCTCTCTACAGCTCTTCCTGGATTGTGGTGGTGTTTACCATCGAGCGATACCTCGTCCTCCGAAGCACGGCAACCAAACAGCACTTCTCCCAGCCCTGGGTCACCAAACTGACCTGCATCGCTATTGTGCTGGTGTCCCATGTGGTTTCTGTACCGATGGCTTGGATCAACGTTGTCACACCTGTGGACTTCACCGTGAACGGGGAGAACGTGACGCTGCCCAGGTGTCGATATCGTGATAAGACCTACTCTACAGTTTTAGTGTGGATAGCCACCTTCCTCTCTATAGGAATCCCCATCGTGTTGGTCATCATCTTCAACTCCCTCATCAGCTACCATCTGTGCCGCGCCAGCAATCTTTTCACCAAGGAGGAGCGTCGTGTCATGCATGGGAAGAGCACCAGGGGGATGTTGAGAAGAACCATTCTGCTGCTGGGAACAGTCTCCGTGACCTTCGTTGTACTCAGTCTGCCTCGGTTTGTCACGTACTCCATCCTGAGGACCCAGTACAACAATGAGAGCTTCAACAGGAATGACTACAGCATTCCCATCAACGTGGCTGGAGATTTAGCCAACATGCTGCAGAACTTAAACTCCACCACCAACTTCCTGCTCTACTGCATGGTCAGCCGGTGCTTCCGGAGGGAGCTGGTCCGGGTGGTGACTTGTAATTCGAAGGCCCGTGAGCTGGGCTCCGTCCTCACTCATACTACCATGAAAGTCTTCTCAGTGGTTAATCATAAGACTTCCAGCAATCCTGGGATAGTGGTGCTAATCAATCTCAAACAGATGGAGTAGAAAGCAATTCCAAGAACAAGTTCATCTTTAACCCTGGAAGTTAATTTTTGGTCTTAAATAGTAGCTTTACACAACAGCCTTATTTCAAGGTCTACCTAACAACTTCATGTAGACTTAATCCTAACAAACTCAACAAACTGAGATACAGCCAAAAGCTAATATGTGCACCTTGAGCTAAAATTATTTTGTGAACTTAATCCGTAATGCTTTTCCTTATTTTTAGCTATTCTAATGTTATGCCTTCTGGTCCACTCTTTTGGTCCTGACTGAAATAGCTCAACAACTGTTTGATTGATTGCCATGAAACTTTGTACAGAGATTCATGGCCCCCAGAGGATGAGTACTACCAACTTTAGTGATCCCCATCTTTTCATCTTGTGCCACCAGTTGGTTAAATTTTCCACTTATTCAGAGACAAACATTCGTTTTCCCAAATTATGTATCCTGATAACTACAGTGACTTTCTGATTTCTATTTAAAACTATTATAAGGATCACAATTGAGGTCTTAAGAATTACTGGATTGCTAAATCTGTGTTTTTGAGACTGTCATCAGTATGCTGTAGCTTGGACATAGCTGTAGATGGACATGTTCATCCATGGCAGTGACTGCTTGATTTACTTATTATAGTTTCAAACATAGAAAAAACACAATATGGACAATGAACAATGATGGTGAACAATTTTCACAAAAGGGTATCTTTAAGAAGAGCTGAATACTGGATTAGATTGCACATTAGTGGTACATGTGTTGAAAGTTGATTTCACTGGAAGATGTTTCAGTTCATAATAACTGATCCTTTGCTGTTATCAAGCTAACATTTTAATTTCTCCAGTGATCAGATGCATGCAAAACTAAACTTCAGTTACTCTTTTTGTGTTGTGATAGTCAACAGATGTTAGCATGATAGCACACTAACTTATAATAATGCGAAATCCATCTGCCTAAACATCGGCACCTTGTGTGCTCATTGCTATTGTTATACTTCTCCCTTGATTTGTTACCTTCATTCATATATTCCTAATTAGTTTATGCTCTAACTTGTCAGTTTCAAGTCTCCTTCAGTACAAAATTATGTTCATTTTGTAAATTAAAGTCTCATTTAGAGTAAAATAGAAAATAAAGCAGGGTATGTTTTAGGGCGGAGCTACCTTGTGATTGACAGGTTGATGTTGTACTGTATAGCCGTGCACAGTGTCCACTCCTTGCATGTTATGTCCAGTTTCAAAAGGCCAAATGCCAAACCAAAGGCTTCAAAACAGAAGTTCACAAACCAATGGGTGAAGTGAGGGTGCCTACGTCCTTTTTTTTTATACAGTCTATGTTGTGGAGAGCCTCCAGCAAGGGTGTAGTCAGTAAAGTTCATAAAGGCATTTGGAAGTTAATTTGTAGTGTGTAACTGTGGATTCGAAGTTATGCAGAACACGTGAACTTGTTATGTGGCATAGAAAATGTTTCATTGTTTATCCAAAACTCACTATTTAATACTGTAATTGAATTCATACAAACTGCATGTTTTATTCCCATACATGTCAAGTGTTTACTTTCTGACTGATTTCAATTTATTGCTTTCCAAAAAGTGTGATTAAAAAATGAAACCTGACGCCTTTCCAATCAAAGAAACAGTTAAACCTTACCTAGCTGCAGTGTACCTGCCTGGCTGAAGAAGGAACCTGATTGGACGTCCTGGACTCAATGCCCTGCAGTATTTGCATAAACGGGTGACGAGACTTTCAAGCTTTGCATAAGACAGCAAGGAACAAGCAGTGGGATTGTTTCCTGTTTGTGCCAGAACAGGTTTGTGCTGTGGCCGGGGAGTGAGCAGTTTGAAGTGAAGGTAGGTGTGGGAGTACAGTCTTGTTTGGATTTGTTTTCTGTGTGTGGATTTGTAGGAAGAACAGGCTGGAAACTTTTGAGAAAGTTTGTATTTGTTGTTTAAGAGGACATACATAGCTTTAGATCAGTGTTTCTGACCTTTGTACTGGTTCACCGTGATCGTGTTACATTCCAACCCACTTGCAAAGGCTCATCTACTTTTTCAAAGTATTCAGTGACGAAGACAGAAAAAACTGTGTAAATACAACTCCTGAGAATCCTGTTCATTCTAATACTTTTCCATTTTTTAATATGTGTGACTTACATTTTCTGCAATGGTGACAGTTTTAGTTTATTATTCTTGGCTTTGAAACTGCGGTTCTTTTCATGCCTCTTGTTCTTTTGTAAGGTGTTGTGCTGTGTGTGTGTCTCTTTAAGGTGTCATGCTCTATTAAATTCCTAGAACATTGTTTTCATTTTCATGCCACAGATACTTTTCCTTGGTGACAAAATGGACTCTTTCAAAGGTAAGAGAACTAAACCTTTGTCAGATTCACAGCCCTCATAAATCCAACTCATCTATCAAAATGTCACTCCCAATGAATCGCAAACCTGTTTTTCTTTTTGCTTTTGCTGGCAGGACCTTGCCCTCATCAGAGTATTCCTGTTGAGATGGATGAGAGGATGACATCCACCAGTCTGGACTTAGCCTGGCCTCCCCCTTGCACACAGTGTACAGAGCCCACCAAAGGGCCAGAGGAATACAACTATGAGCCTCCTCAGGGGGCAGCGTACAGTGTTGGACTCCCTGAGAGCCACTACCAGCCTGAACCCAGATCAGCCCATCATGCTGCTCTGGATCCACACTTCATGCCCCCAGCACCAGCGGCACATTCAGGACATATGAACCCCTTCCACCGTGCAAACATTTGGCCTCATGGTCTCAGAGAGCAGATACTGCTGAATGAACCGGACCTCGTGGTTGATAACAGCAGCAGCTTCGGTGGCCCTTCAAACCAACACTGTAGGCGCTCCACGGAGGAATCCTTGGAGCCTCCTCTTCCGCTCAAATCGAACCCCTACGACCACAATCCATCACAATATCCAGCGACACATGTGACCGGTCAGTATAAGAGTTGTATATCAGTGACATGTGACTCTCAGGGTCGGCATGGAAACAAGTTTAACGTGAATTTTCAGGTGTACTTACCCAATTCTTTCATTTTCTTTTTCAACACTTTACTTTTCTTAATACTTTTTAGATCATGTATTCACAAAAAGACATCTACGTTAGAAATGTACAACATATTAAAAATAAAAGCAGTTACTTTCAGTTTGAAAGGTAGTTTTAGTAACTGTGCGAGACTCAAAGAGGTAAAATTACCCAATATTTTGCGAAAACAGAAATTTCTTTCTCCTTTTTCTGTCCTCACATGAATAACCTCATAACCTCTAACTTTTATTTTGTAGTCTTTTGTAGGGACCCTACTGGAAACCATTGGACTGAACTACTTGAATGTAAACCGGTCAAAACTAGGTCGGCCATAATCCGCTGCAACAGTAAAAATATGCTGACACGCTGATAAGTCAGTGTTTACAATTTAATATATGTCAGACGGAATGAGATATCAGTGACGGGATATTTTACTGCACTGTATAGTTTGATAACAATGCTTGTAATCAAGTATTTTATATTTGCAGGCTATTTTAATTTCATTAATGAATCTCAAAGTCTGATTCTGAAACATATTACAGATTATTTGATTTTTATTCCGAAGTGCTTCAGTAGAAGGAAGCCAGACCTCATGCTTTGGTTCTTGAAGAAGTTTAGCTTCTTGAATGAGAGATGAAAGGTTCTTAAGAACCAAAGAGAGCATTCTAGTTTCCTTCTATTGAAGCCCTTAGTAATAAAAATCTAATAAGAAAGGGGAGTCCAATGTATTTATTCTCACCCCAAATCAGGTGGCCAACACTTACATGCCTCCAGGTGTGAATGGTTGTGAAACCGCCAGGCGATGGATGACTCAATGCATTGATGGTGGTGAAACTGTCTGGGGAAGGATCTCAGGAGTGTATCATAAGTGCCTGACAAGTGGTGTCATTCACCTCCTCCTTTATGTAGAGATGACTTTCCTAGCTGATTTCACAAACCGTCTGTCTTGTATGCCCAGACTCTGATCATTGCTGTCCTCCAAAGAGGGTCTTTTATCCTTTAGATGGAGTTGGACTGCTGAGTCTTGTCCTGAGGAGCCGGTTTTCGAATGTTGAGCCATGCCCTTGTGGAGCAGTTGTTTAGTCTCTACTTATATATAAGTCTGTGTACTCTTTGCTGTAATGTACTGCACTTGCAACATTGCTTAGCTTGTGTTTGACAGTTGTTTCCTTATGGTGAACCAGTTTTTTTCTGTGTCGCTGGATCTAAAATTTAGCAAGATGCTGTGTCTGGAGAAAATCCTTCGAAGTTTTTCAGATACATATAGGATAAGAATGTTGTCCAGACTGTTGTTGTTGTGCTGCTCATCCAAATCCATCCATTCGTCTTAATGACGATCCAGTTGGGATAGCCACAGGTTTTAGAATGTGCATCTGTTCTTTACCTTTTTAACCTTTTCTTTACACTCATTGCTTTAAGGTAATCACCAAATTATATTCCACCTGGCGGTGGGAGACAAAAAGCTGATATTAGTCTGTGTGTTTAGGTTTACGGTAAACTTCTTGTACATATTAAGGCTTCTGTCTTCCTCAATGTGAATGGCACAGTCCAACAAAAGCAATTTTTCTTTCCCCGGACTTCCTCGTTTGTGAGTCTGATGTTGCTGTTGCTGATGTTGCTGATTTGTTCTGTGAAGGCTTCTACTTCTTGGACTTTGACTTTAACTCAGGTGTCATCCATATATCTGTGGCTGGGATTTTTCCCCTGACAGAGTTCAGTGCTGTGATTTCCACTTCCTCCATGTAGAGATTATCATTACATGGAAGAGTGAGAATCTATACAGACAGAGATTACTGTTGTTGCTTTAAAACACAGTACTGATCGGTAGGTGCTAAAAATAATAATGATATTAGTAGTAATAGAAGTATTTATAGAGCCACTTCACCCAAATGACAAAAACTAAATCTTATCAAAAATCTGTTGCTTTTGTGTAAGTCTCTTTGGAAACTGTCATAACTGGTGTCATTAGTAGTAAGCTATAATTATATCATTTATTTTGTGAGTATGATATTGAAAATATTGGCTGCAGGCAGCAACGGTCTATAAATATCATCAATTAACCTTCAGAAAGCTAAATGTGTTAAGACTGCACTCCATAAGTAGGACAAAAAGCTGATTCTTTCCAGATACGGTAATCACAACATCTGTGCTGAATGAAGTTTTGAGAGTTGCCTCCTCAACACTGTTCACTGTCATTTGGCTGCTGCTCATTGTGTTTCTGTCGAATCTGCTTTTCATGACTGCTGAACTGGAAACCATCCAAAACTAGAAATTCATGTCTGCTCTTCCGTGTCTCTCTGCAGGCCGCAGGCTGGTGCAGTGGAGCGCCATGAGACAGTGTCCCTGCTGTCCTCCAGCCCATCAGCTCCATCATAATAACAACCGTGGTCATCACAATCCCAATCATTACCCTGCGGGTCCTGCCCAGGAGCATCAACCCCACCAACAACTGTTTGTCATTATGACCTAACATGCTCAGCATCGCTTCATAGAATATTTTCCATGTGTGTCACGAGTGAGTCTCTGAGTGATTCTTGTGATTTGCCTCAACAGCAATCGCCAACAACAAGGGATGCAACATAGAAATGCTCCCAATGTCCCCCGTGGATCTTTGCCTCCTTGTGCAGCGCCCCCTAGAGATGTGATGCTGGAGGTCAGTGTGGATCGATCCAATCAAGCAGATCTGAGAGCAGCCACGAGGGAGGTCAGGAAGACCATCAGCCTGCCTCAGGAGTGCAGTGAGTCACATCGCTGAATAAACCAATAGTGTGCAAAGCTGCACTTTCAGGACCGCAATCATAAGACCCTTCATTTTCAAACAGCGACACCAGCTGCAGTTGATGATAGTCAAACACAACAGCACAATAGCTAACCCTGCTAATTGTAGATTCCAGTACTCATAAAATGATGTTTAAATAATTATTAAGTTCACTCGAGTCATGTTTTCAAAGCATATTTTTCTAAGCTAACTTTAATTCTGTAGCATTTTTGAATGCAGGACTTTCTCCTTGCGAGAGGTTATGCTGCCGTGATTTCTTAGTATTTTTACTTTAAAAGATACCATGAAACTTCCTTTATTGATTACTTATAATAAGACATGAAATTTCAGGTTTGAATATGTAAATGAGGGATTGTGTATCTAAAAGTGCTCTAATTCACATCTGACCATTGGATGAATCCAGCTTTAAAACTTTTGTTTGATTTTGTTGATATGTTAGAGCCAAAGGTCTCACAGGAGAGGCAACATTATGTTTTTTTTTGCACTCCATGAATTCTAAAATACTGCCAACATGGACCTGAATACTTCTTCCACCACTAATACCAGGGTGCACCATATTTCTGTCAGTTTCTTTTTTTTTTTTTTTTTTGAGATAGTATACAGCTTTAAAGGCTGATTACACTCAAAATACTACTTGTAGTTTTAATTCTATATTCATGGAGTATTCCAGACAAAGACCTACTTAATGTCCAAGTGCTTATAGTTTGAGAGGTTATTCCATTCAAACTACTACTTGTAGTTTTAAAGGTTTATTGCACCCAAACAGTACTTTCTAACTGGCTTAAGGGGTTTATTAAAGACAAAATAGTACTTTATCTCGAAGTATATACAATCTTATAGGTTTATTTCACCCAAATACTACTTTCTGTAATTTCACTTGGTTACTTAGACTTGCATTTAGACAAATTGTGTATTCATGTGCTGGTTACAAGGTTAGGGAGAACTGGGCTGTGCAACTGAAGACATCAGAACTGTTTTTATGGTAAACAAATAATGATTGACATTCAGTACTCACACTGTGACTGTTGTTTATTGTGGCCAGAAGTTAGGTCTTTGATCCAACTCAGTAGGAGACACTTAAACAACTAGTCCTAGAAGTGGGGTCCTACAACTGCTGATCCTGAATATGCAGCCTCTGGGTCTGCAAACATACCCTACTCGAATAGACATATATAAGTAAAGTTTTTTGTCCTTTGTTAAGGATGTTTCGTGGCTTTTCGTTGACAGGAAATGTCTTCATCACATACTCAGTGGACACGGCTGAAGATATACTTACTTTTGTCAATTTTCTCATCGCTCAAGGTTTCAACCCAGCAGTAAGTTTTGTCACATCTGCATCTACCTTTGATTCACGCAGACATTTAATAACACTGACACTTTGCTTTTGTTTCCACAGATTGACGTGTTTGATAGTCCAATCCAACGACTGGGCATCACCAAATGGATGGACAGCTTTCTGAATGATGTAAGTGTGACTTCTGAACAATGTGCAGAGTAGTCTTGTGAAAAAAGCTTGACAGCTGGATGTCATTTGATAGAAATCGGTGCTCATCATCGTGGTCATCAGTCCCAAGTACAAGCAGGACGTGGAGGAAGTTGGAGGCGATGAGCACGGCCTGCACACCAAGTACATCCACAACCAGGTGGGTCTGCTGGCCAGAAGATTTTCTTGCAATGTCGCCCTCTTGTGTCTCGTTTGGAGTATTGAATTACCTCCTCCTACGTGTCGGCGGGGACAGGAGAATGAGGAAATGGCTCCTGGGGAATTGAAAACAGCGCATTTCATTCCTTAGCTCTACCCACGTTCCCCTCAGACACAGCTGAAGGTGTCTGAAGCAGCTCAGGGATATTTACAGTCAAAGAATGGACCATAAATGAACAATACTTTTACTATTAGCTAAAAAGAAAATGGACTTTGGTTTCAGTACTGTGTCCATCCAGAAAGCATTATGTTTTTCAGGCTGCACTGAATGTTTTTAAGAGTTGTGTGTATTTACAGTGTATCATTAGAGCCAAATTCAACAAAACAGTAACAACAGGAGCATAGATGCTTCCAATTTCAACAAGATGAAGGAAGCTTTTTTTTAAATTTTCAACCCGTATTCCTAAGTAAAGCACTTACGTCAGCACTGATTATCTTTTCCTGTTGGCACAGATTCAAAATGAGTACATCCAACAAGGCTGCCTGAACTTTAGACTGGTTCCTGTGTTGTTTCCAAGTGCAACCAAGGTAAGAATTAGCACCTATATGAAGTGAAACAGAAAACATGTTGTTGTGATTTGATGAACCGAGAAGTTTCTTTAGAAGTTTCCTTTTGAAAATACACCAGCGCCAATTTACATCATTTCATCTCAGGGCACTTGACCTAGAAAGATCAAGACCTTAGAATATTATACTACAGAGGGAAACCCAACAAATCCAACAATTTAATTTGAGGAAATACTGGGCGACAGCAGGATGTATTAAAAAAAATAAAAAAATAAAAAAATAAAAAAATAAAAAAATAAATATATATATATATATATATATATATATATATATATATATATATATATATATATATATATATATATATATATATATATATATATATATATTTATTTATTTATTTATTTATTTATTTATTTATTTATTTATTTATTTATAAAATATATAATAGTTTTGATACTGATTTTTGAAGAGTATTCAATGACCAGAGCGGGACTTTAAGGTGCTCCGTGGTGATCAGCTCTCTGTAAATTGTGCTTATTTCCAGTTGAATAGAAATAATCTGTTTGCCAAAAGGATTATAAACAGTCTCACGGGAAAAGTGAGTTTCCTATGAGGGCTGTTCAAAATTTTAAATCTAGGGTTGTTTTGTGCACAGCTAGAATAAGAAGCAGGAATTACCTGACAATGATCATACAAAGGATCTATGTAATAATACATTCTAGGGAGCCTTTAGACAGCCTCCTGTGCCCTTATCCACTGCTTCTACATTAAACCATTACCCAAGCCCTCCTCCCAAGTGGAATTCAGAAAGACTAGGAATATATCCAATCAATTAAATATATGATAATGATGTATGATATTACCCCCTTAGACGAAGGATCACCACAAAACAAAGATTCCATCTGGGTGCTATTAGATGAATTAGGAAACGTACTTATGTTTGATTTAATATAATTGTGAATCTGTGGAAATCAAAGGAAATGGGTTTGAGGCAGGTTGAATTTATTGTGTAGTGATTCTAAAGAGGAGGATGTGCCATCAATATAGCGATCTTTCATTTTTATAAGGACATTATGAGTCCTTAATTGACAGGAGCTATCTAATAGAGAGGGATGGAAATGGTAGTTTGCATATAAATGAGGGAAGAGGAAGTTCCCATGTCATTCAAAATGATGCCTTATTTAAGACCAGATTTTAAGGGACTGTTTTAAGTTGGATGTTAAAAGAACAGAAGGGAAAAAAAACAGCATACCAGGAGAGTTGGGATGATGACTCAGTTTGGGGTTTGGCCTTTTTCCACAGAAAACATTTTTACGTGGCAGGTATTTGGCATTGAAAGATGATGGAATTATATTTAGCAGCTTCACATTCAGGGCCGTCTCACTGCCAACACTGTAAAAGGACACTTGAATAACACAGAGCTACTGCTAATGTCACAAACCACAGTAACACCTGCCTCAAAAGGATACTTAAATCTGTTACATATCAGCCACAACATTGAAACCACTGACTGGTTGAGCGAATAACACAGATTATCACAGTACATCGGCATCTGTCAGTGGGTGGGATGTATTAGGCAGTAAGTGAACAGTCAGTTCTTCAGTTGGTGTGTTGAAAGCAGGAAAAATCAGGCAGTGTGAGGATCTGAGACACTTTGATTAGAACCAAACTGTGATGGCAGATGACTGGGTTAGAACATCTCTTTGACGTCAGGTGTTGCTGGGTGTTCCTGCTTGGTATCTACCAAAAGTGGTTTGAAGAGGGACAACCAGCGAAGCAGTAACAGGATCAAGGCTGCCCAAAGCTAATTATGTCTGTGGAGCAAAGTCTGGCCAAAAGAGTTACTGTTGCATAAACTGCTGAAAACCTCAACGATGTTTTGATGGAAAGGTGTCTGAACGCAAAGTGCTTCACAGCTAAACATCTAGTCTCTAATGCAAACAGTAGTAGATACTTCATTGTCTGGTGGACTGCCAAAGCCATCAGTAATCATAGATGGAGGATTGTAATAGGTAGAAAGAACCTGAGGGGGAGGCCAATGGAAGCAGAAGTGAGACTTTGTCAATTTTATAAAAGTGTAGACATTCAGCTAAATATCTCTGCAGATGCAATTAATTCCAATCTTTTGCCAGTGAATAAGAGATGTAGCTAGTATTTCTTCTATGACTAACTTTTGAGTCAGTTTCCAGCACACTGGATAAAGAGTTATATAGCTGCAGACCAGTACGAGCTTCCATGTTTGTTGCTAAAAGCTCCTACAATGACAACATGAATGTCAGAACCATAGCAGATGGGTTGATCTGATGAATCACATTTTCTTTGACATCTTGTGACCCGCCGGATGCGTTGTTTATCTGGAGAAGTTGTTATGGATGTTACGTTGACACCCACCTGAGCATTGTAGACCATGCATAGTCCTTCATGGCAGCCCTGCCTTACTGCAAGCATTGTTCTGGAATGGTTCGAGAAGCAAGACAAATAGCTGAAACCAATCAACCATCTGCTGGAAAAATAAGACTTAAAGGTTCTACTACTGACCTCTTGATGCCCAATGCTTCAGGACTCCTTCAGAGGTCTTGTAGACTCCATGTCGACTGGTCAGAGCTGTTACGAAGCAGGTGGTTTTAATGGTGTGGCTGATCGGTGGCTATCAGCAATAAGTAAAACTAATCTTAGATGTGGCTGTTGAATGCTAATATTTATAATAATGTTCATTAATATTCCTCTGTTTAATACAACATATTCCTTCAGCTTCAAATAATTGTCAACTAGTGCTATTTTACAACTCCAAATGTTTTCCTATACGTGATGTATTTGGATTAACTGCTGTAGTCGCTCTGCTAAATCGGCACGAAAACAAATTCTAATATATTGAAGCAGATAACACATTATACAGACCAGTCTCTATGAGTGCACTTAAATTAATTGCATGAATGTAAATGTTCATGAGCACAACTCTCAGTGAAATGCTAAATGAGGAGTTGACTCCCACTGCTGCATTTAAATGCTCAACATGAACTCAAACACATTCAGTGAGTAATATCAAATTTAGATGTTCGTATAATTTATCTAATGGTTCTCTGTATTGTTCTACTGGCCTGTAGTTGTGTTTATAGTATATACAGACTGATGGTTCAGATGGTATAAAATAAACACACCAAATGGAGACAAGATGGGAAGAGGGAAGTGTAATGATTTTATTGTCACAGTTTTTATTAGCAGTTGTCATTAAATAAGTTAGGGTCTTAAAAAAACTACTTCATGAGTCAAGAATAAATCACAATTCTGCAAACGTCTTTGGTTACTGTTGATGTTCTGAAACAATTTGGTGGACAAATTCAATATTTGAGGGCTGAGCTGAGAGGGAAATTCAGGAAACAAGGAGGGTGACTGCATATGAATTTACATTAGACATGTACACTGTCTAAAATGTAAAAAAGAAACTAAAAAAGATTTTTAACAACTGTTTTTAAGTGTCATTGTTCAAACAATTCACTGTTAATTTACTTTTTTTCTCTGTTTCTTTGAATTACAGATAATATCTAGTATAATCACAGAAAAAGTAATAATTTACACATTAATCAGTCCTTTGACTGTCCACATTAAAATTTTGTAATTTTATGAGTGGAAATTTCTTACTGTAATATTATTCTATTTTTTACTGTATTAAAATCAGTAAAAATATAATCATTTTATGGATATTTTCCACCATTTGAAAGAAAATGTATGCCTATTCAGGACTGAAAAATAGCAAAATCATTTTTAAGTGTTTTAGTTTGTTATTCTTATAATATCTAATAAAGCTGCAGTAAAAATAATTGATTAAATGTTGTATGTAAAAAAAAAGCCAAAACTGTGAATAATGTACAATAATCAAAACTCTATATTTGTATTACAAATTGTAGTTTGTTCTTTTACAATATGTGACTGTAAAAGTACAGTCTTATTGTATTTAAAACAGCTTAAAATCGCATTATTTTATTTTTATTTATTATTATTATTATTATTATTATTATTATTATTATTATTATTATTATTATTATTATTATTATTATTATTATTATTATTATTATTATTATTATTATTATTATTATTATTATTATTATTATTATTTTGGGTTTTTTTGTTTTGTTTTGTTTTTCACAGTTTTTGACCATTATAGTGATTAACGGTAATATATATTAAAACTACAGGAAAAAGAAATCATTTCACATGGTTGTAAATCCATTTTTAAAAACAAAGGCCAAAACTGTAAATATTGTCCATATCAAAAATCTGTATTTTGTACTTTTACAAAAAGCAACTGGCTTTTACGGTGTGCGACCATAAAATTATACAGTTTGGCTGCGTTCAAATCAGCAAAACAACAACAAAACTAGTGACTTTTTCATTATTTTCACAGCTTTTACAGTTTTTTCACATTATATATTATTCATAGTATTACAACATGTTGTTTCTTATTTCTTCTACCAAATTTTCATATTTAAAAAAGGGCTTTTCTTCACAGTGAAAAAAAAGGTATATATGACTGAAATACAGCAGCTGCTTAAACCCACAGTTTCACTACAGTCTCTACTTGCTGACTCACTCTACTTCCTGTCTTTGCGCGTCACAGAACCACGTCCCCAGCTGGCTGAGGAACACCAGGATCTACCGCTGGCCTCAGGACTGCCAGGACATCGTGCTCCGCCTGCTGAGGGAGGAACGTTACATCCTCCCTCAACGCAGCGTCGATCTCACCCTCACCGTTCGACCTCTCTCACACCACTGACAAAGACTCCTGGAAAATATGCAGCATCAAGAAATTTACTTTGTGAAAAAGCTCAAGCTGCTGTAGATATGTTTTCATCACAAAGACAGTACAAGAAGGTTCAATTTGAAAATGTTTCCCCTTTTGTTGCTTGTTTTCCTGTTGATTCACTTTGATGGTGTTTCTGATCTCACATCATATTATGAAAACCGTTCAATCTTTTTCCTTTATTACAGCATATGAAATGAAACTGACTCAGAAAATTGTCAATAATTGCACAAACGCAGAGTCTGATGTGTTACAAGTGTTGTGATCATTATCAATCATTGAACTGACAAGTTAAAAAAGCTTGTACAAACAGATTAAATCAGATTAACTCTAATATTTCTGATAAATTACACTACCCGTGTTTAGGCTGCTGCTGCCTCCATGAGCTTCATTCTAAGGGGGCAACTCTTTACTTGATTTACAATTAAAGCAACCTTTACTGATTTTACCCACCAGGGTGCAATGAATGGCGCAAAATACTCAGCAGGCAACATTACCAGATTATGAAGTTTTTAATTTATTACTTGCTTCCACATTTAGCATACACAGAGGAAAAATTTGCGTAATTTTGTTTGATTTTCAGTCCACTTGGTTAGTTGCTCTGCTCTGTTTTGGAGTTTTACAACAACAGCAGAATTTGTGGGTGATAAAACCAAAAAATAAAAAACATATGTACTTACAAAATTAAATGATAGTTTTGTATGTTCGCTACTACGATCGACTGCTTTTATAAATTTGGTTCATTGTATACAAACACAAGAATGCTATTAAGTGCAGCTTTAAAGAGAGGCATCTTTAAATCAGCAGTCATGAGGTTAAAATTGGAAATGTTAAAGCAGGTAACACGTACTGGAAGATGGATTATGAAAGATACAAACAGCTTTGGCTCTCAATTTTTGCAATTTTAATATCATTACAGTCAAAATAAGAAAGCCAGGTTTTATTTTTTTCACTTTTCTACAATCACATTTTAGTTCATTAATGCATATTTGTCATGCACTTTTTATTAATCAGCATGAGCGTTTTTAAGCTGAACAGTTTATCAGTAAATCATACTTTCTAGACTCTACGTTACACTGTCTGTGTATGTTTGTAGTGAAGCTTATGATTAACCAGAAGGTGGCAGTATGCAACAGATAATATCAACACTCCTCCAGCACTGGTTCTCTTCTCATGGTTAAAGCTCTGATTTGCAGTTCATACATTATATTTTTATTACTTTTAAAATAAATGCTCTGTTTTAACTAACTAAGGAGAATATCCGGCTGGTTATTTTCGTTTTGCAGTTAATAAAAAAGGAGTCTATGGTGCTCGTAAAGCATCAGTGTGATAAAGGATCTGAAGGAAGTGTGACAACAGAAACCTCCTGTCCATGTGTTGCACAGCGACTCCCTGATAAGCCAACATGTGTGGGGCTCCTGTAACTGCCAGCTTTCACACTCAGCTTCATTTTTTACCCTGTCGGTGACTCGCTCAGCCTGTTTGCCAAACCGGACGGCAGAAAGATGATTTGCTCACGTCGGTGTGTGTGAAGGGAACTCTGCTGATGTCCAGGCTTTTATCAGCTCCTGCACGAGGGTGTTTTCTGTAAACACGGCTGCAGCCAGCACCAATAAATCTACTGTTTGTTATTGTTCCAGGACCTGCGTTCCACTCGACTCGGCCTTATCTGGCGAGTCCAAAGCAACCAGACACAGATATTTCCCCAAAAAGACCTGACTGCATCCCCCTTTCCATCCAGCCCTCTGCTTGTAAAGTGTGCTCGCTGTAGGTGGCTGTTTTTAAGAGCATTATTCCCTACATATACAGTTTACCCATAACAAGACACAGTGAAGAGGCCTTTGGGGATCAAAACTACTTTAATTATTGCCTAAGGAGAGGAATTAGTACTCTACACAATAAAAAAAGGGAAACTGTAAAAAAAAAAAGGAAAGAACAACCCTGAAAATCTGGCAACAAGGATGCCAGAAAAAAAATAAATTAAAAAAACCTTGTGAAATTCAGAAAAATACCCCAAAAAATCTGAAAAAACATCTACAAAAAACTGGGACAGTAAAGTTACAAATCTGCAAAATCAATATCTTTATGATGATTAAAATTGTGAAGTTTTATGGTCAAACTTTGTCAAAAAATAAAATAAATAAAAGGAGGTTGTACCTGATAAAAATGTATTATTTTTTAACTTTTCAAAACTTCTTTCAAATAACAGCAAACACATATAATGTAATATTTTTGTGGATTTAAATATAGTGAAAATAGTGTAATTTTACAGCTGAATGTTGTAAATGAATCTAAAAATACAGATTTGTAATGTGGATGTTATTTACAGTTTATTTGCCTATTTTGTTGGGTTAACATGATCCATCCATCCATCCATTATCTATACACCACTCAATCCTCATTAGGATCGTGGGGAGCTGCAGTCTATTCCAGCTGACTCAGGGTGAAGGCAGGGGACACCTGGACAGGTCACCAGTCTGTCACAGGGCTACATATACAGACAAACTATCACACTCACATTCACACCTACAGGCAATTTAGAATCACCAATTGTGGATGTGAACCGGGGATCTTCTAGCTCCAAAGTGAAAGTGCTGAACACCACACCACTGTGGAGCCTGGGTTAACATGATGTTTTTTATGATTTTATTTTACTGTAATTTATTTGTAATCAAACTAAACTGGTCTAATATGTAAATAACTGTTACCATTTTTCAATCTTTAATTTTTAAAATATTTAAATACCGTAAAAATTCACGGTCAAACATAAATGTTTTTTTGTCTGTGACTAGTTATTATCAGTAATTTACACAAAACATGGAAACTGTGGAAAATACGAAATTAAACATGTAACTTTCAGTTCATTTTCTTTCAAGTAACAGCAATTATTTCTAAAATAATGTTTTTCCTGATTTAAATAAAGTAAGAAACGGTAATTTTACAGTCAAACATTGTAAAGTAATAAATTACTATTTATAAATAATGATCAATTATTGATGTGGACATTATATGTAGTTAGTTTTGGCCTGTTTTTTTAAAAGGTTATCATGTAAATGAATATTTTTATTTATATTTCTTGGGGAAAATGTGTAAAATAACAGTAAATTATTCAAAATACTACTAAAAACATGTATTTTTTTCACAGTGCACTGAAGGAAAAGATACAGTCTGATACAAGATTCTTATTGGTGTGACTTATTTATATGTAGAAGCTGGGATCATTTGGTGAGATAACAAGAGAAATTTGTACTGTTTAGGGTCTTATTCATACCAGATTTGGTGCAGTTTCTGACCCACGTGAAAATTCTTGATCAGAATTAACTGTTTATCTGTCCATTTATGAAACACATTGTTCATTATTGCAGGTTCAGAACTATGATACATGTTGGCGCATGTGCAGAGAAGGAGAAGTTCTAGTTTGACAGAAGAGACTGTTATAGTGAAGCATTTTCAACTACAGCTCGTAGTTTTAACCAGCAGATATTGTTGTTGCATGACAGGAACATGAAAAAGTAGAACAACCTCACTGCTTTTCCTCCTTAATTCACCTCCTACACTATCAGTGAGAGTCACACGTCCTTAAAACAGATGTAAGTAGAAAATGGCACTTTTGAGCATCACAGTTTGAGGCTCTGCTCCCTCTGGGGCCGTCCATACTAAAAATGTATGCACTGAGTGCAGTGTAAAGCACTTTAGATAAAAGCACCACCAAACACTACATTAAACATGGAATACCGTTGCATTAGTTGGATGTTAAAAGTGTCTCATCCCTTGTTGAGCTCAGACGTCAGCAGACGCCTGCTGATTGGTTCATTAAGACTGAAGGTCAACACTCAGACCTGCAAACGCTTTTCATCATCGGGGAGTTGATGGCTGCGATGTCCTCAGCATGAACCAGACTGAAGCAGCTGTTTGAGGAACGTTATGGCAGAAAGCAGTGAGCTCAGCACATTCAGTTACTGCTGCTGCCACCAGTAGAATACTGAAGAGTCTGAGGATGTGGAGGCTTCGAACAAGCTGTTCTGATGTGGAGTCACAAGTTTGTTTAAAGGCGTAATAACTGCATTAATTCTGCAAACACGAGAGTAAAATAACGTTTCATTTGTCAGTATTACGTGTCTGCAGCAGAGGAAGCTGCAGCTTGAGAACCACATTTCTGGGACCTTTGTTTTTTCACAACTAAAAATATTTATAGATTCATTCCACCAAAAATGATAGTTTCTGTCATATTTTAAAGGTTTATTACACCTATATAGAACTTTCTAATTAATGAGTAATTTTCTATCTGTTATGATTATAAAGTTTTGTTGTTTTTTTTTTTAACCTAGATAGTACTTTCTAAAGAAGCAGTTCCATTGTTCCCACTCAAAACACATCCTGAGAATTCAGAATTTTAAATGTTTATTCCATTGAAATAGTAATTCGTAATAAATTGTGTCTATGGAGATTTTTTTCTCCCTCAAAATACAACTTTTTGCTCAAATATTTATAGTTTTAAAGGTTTATTCCACCAAAATTGTACATTCTAACTAACAAGTTATGGTTTATTAGGTTAAGATGCTTAAAATGTGGTTCTAGATCTGCAATCCTGAAAATGTTGCTTTTCTGCTGCAGACACTCACTTCTTCTGATTGTTCCACCTTACATGTCTCTTTTTTTTTCTTGAAACCAAAAACATTTGTCTGTTTTGGTCATTTGTCTTCTCCACATTTACGTGACTGAAGGAACTGTTCAATGCTTTGATTTTCAGAAAAACACTTCGCACCAAGAGTTGAGTAACATGCAAAACATTACTTGTGTTGAGTAACATCCCCAACACCAATCAGTGGTAGCTGAGGCCCTGAAAATGTTATATAAAACCTTTTTGCACTCAGTTTTGGCTGCCACAGTCAACAATACATATTAGTAATACAGATATTTAAAAACTACAGCATGTCAGTGCTGACCCTATATTCATGTCACTTAATGTTTTCTCTTTCAGTGTAATATCATCATAAAGGCTTGCAGTGTGTCCCTGATGCTGCTGTAACCCAGTTTCTCTTAATAGAATTTCTGAATGTGCTTAAAATGCTTCTGCATCATTTCTTTATGCTTATCCTTACACGACATCCTTTTTTGTTTGAAGCATCAGAGGATAACTTCTTTTATCTGCCACCAGACACAGTAAATGTTTAAACCAATAAGAAACGTGTTCCTCACAAACGACCAATGAGGAAAGTGATGCTTTCCAGCTCTCTGATCTGAGCCTGATCCTTGTTTTGGTGCTGCAGAGGTGTTAGAAGAAAATTGAGTGTTCACATGATCATATATCTCTGTACTAAGTTTCAGTAGTTTTCTACTTGCCTGTACACTCGCAAGAATGTATGTTGTAACCACATTGCCACACATGCAGCTTACAGTCACAACACACATACACCTCACCTGCTAAACATTCTCATTCTCACGAGAAAAATTCTTCTTCTCACACCACATATATGTTTTTTCTCAGAGCGTGGGACTGCCCCACCCCCTGCTGTTTTGTAACCCAAGCTTGCTATAAATAAAGGGACAAGGAACTATTCAGCGCGTCTCTGCCTCAGAACGTGAGCTGAGCAGGGTGCCCTTGTACAAGAAATCTCTTTGTCTGTGTTTGATCTGTTTCTCTCCTCTCAGTTCTGTGATCCAGGTTGGAGTCAGCCCGCTGGAGGCGGTAATCCTCTGACAAGAGGCAAATGAGGTGAAAACGTTGTCAAGCTTAGCTGAATGTTCCACAAGGCTGTGTCCTGTTTCTAGGCTGAAACGCATTAAGTTTCAAAATAAGAGTCCTCCAAAGGGACCAGCAATGAAGCAACGAGGTTAGCTTGAATTATTGTTACTGCTCTCATAATTAAATTCGTACTGACTCAGAACTTCCTCTTTTTGCTTGCTCTTAGCATTTAGAAATGTATAATCAGAAATAAGTTGCTGGTGGTAAAAGCTGAATAAACACAACTTAGGGTCTAATAAAATTACTTCTGAAAAAATCTTCACATGTAGCTCTGTCCTCTTCTGTCTTTCTACACTGCTAAACTAGCTACCAGTTAAGCAATATTTTAAACTAGATTAATTCGTAACAGACTGAGGAGCGTTAAATCTGTGGTAGCCAATTAGCAGATTAGCTCTGTGTGTGATGCCCAGAGTGTTCTTTAATGGGAGTTCAACAAAATAAATTCCTTTCAATGATGTTTCCATGAGCAGAAAATTACTGGTGTTGCACAGAGTCTATCAACTTTGCACAAATTCTGCTGTATGGAGAAAAAAATATTCTAGAGTCTTTTAAATGTTAAAAAAAAAAAAAAAAAATTAATTAATAATGCTCATGTTTTAAAGTGTCAGTGTTGCACGAGTGAAATCTGACAGTTTCCCTATGCCTGATTGTAAAGTTGGTAAGGTTATTGGACAGCTGAAATAATTTTGATTAAGTTAATACATTCTGTGACTTTTTCTTTTAGTTGCTCTTGAGACCAGCTCAGTTCATTTGTTTTGTCCGTGTACATGGTAAAAATAGTCATGTTTCACTCCATTGCAACGTTAATTTATTTAAACCTGTGCCTTCTGAATACTTTGCACATGTAAAATACTCAGTACAATATCATGTTTTTTAATCACACAGAGAAATCTCTGCAACATCATTTTATTTAATATCAGTATTTTTTTGCTTCAATAACAGTTTCTATATGCATAAAAATATCTTTTAAAAAAATCCTTTTTAACAACCACAGGATAAAGGACTTAAGTTTTATTTTTCAGCCAATTTGTTACTTTATTCTTTTTTTTTTTTTTTTTAGATTTTTTTTTGTGTTGAAAATGCCAAACTGGGTGTACTGGGTTGTTCAATACATTTAAACCTGCCAGTTATAATATTCTGTACATTAAAATACTCTGTGCAACATAAACTTTTTTCCCTACGTTTTGAAGAATCTCTGAAATATCAATATCAATTTTAATAACAGTATTTTCTACTCATGGAGGAATAAATCAACAGTCAAACAACAGTCAGGCATATGGGTTCTGTAAAACAGTTAAACAAAGCTATATACATGAATTTCTACAGTATATAGGATTGTCTGTACAATATCAACAGTACTTCTGTTAATTTATTGCTTATTTTTTATTTTTCTATTGATAAAATACTAAAACATTTAAATTATTAAGCACATTATCATTTTTTTCAGAACAATCTGTCACATATCAATGTCTTTATACAACTGGGATAACTATGTGCAATACTGCAATTTTTTCCACTTAAATAAATCTATGCAATATCTGAATTCCTACAAACTAGTACAGGAGAATCTGTAAAACATCAGAAGTACTTATGTATGCTTCTTTATTTTTCTTCTCTTCTATTTTACCCATTTTTTCAGGATTTTTGTACTATCCTCTTTCTTAGATCACTGTAAAAATAATGAAAGGTTAATTATCTTATATTTTCTTATCTCACAACGGGGTAAGGTGATGAATCGTAGTCTTTTTTTTCAGACGTTTGTGCTGAAAATGCCGAACTGGATGTAGTGGTATGTTACTGTTAGCTTCATGCATACTTTTATTTGCACTATTGTTACACACAGGGGAATCTGAGGACAACTCGACACAATAAAAGAATTTAAAGAAAAAGGAACGATCTGTATTTCGCTGGTGAAATAAGCCACTTTTAATGACACGATCTTCAAACTAGCCGTATGTCTGTACATGAGGTTACTCAATGAAATTAACTACTCTGTAACTGTTGCCCATAAACAAGTGCCATATCTGAGCCTTTCAAAATAAATCTCAATCTGTTGCCTTGAATCACTGCGCTGACAGGCCAAACTGCCTTTATTCTGAAATTTGTTTCAGGAAGTAGCGTTGGGGTGACGTCCGGTTAGCTTACTGCTCTGTGATTCTCTAACGTAGCGCCGCCAGCCTGTTATGGAAGCGGAGGGAGCAACAGCGAGCGGCGGGCTGATACAGCGGGACCGGCTGGGACTAGTTCTCAGGCGTGATTTGGAAAGATAACGCTACATACGGGGAGCCTGGGGGACGTCTTCCTGGCTGGAAACACAAACACCCATAGAGAGATTTTTAAACCCACGAAACCGCTACGGTGACAACATGAATCCCAGAGCTGCGGAGGTAATTACCCGCCGCCGTCGAGTGTAGCTCAGCGGCCGCAGCTGGACCTTCAACGGCGGCGGCGGCGTCACCTCGGAGCCACGGGAGTCTTTTTTTGTTTGTTTTTTTCATGGGACACAACCGGGGCTTCCCCCACCGCTCTGTCGTCTGTTTTCCCGCCGTGACACCCTCCCCTCCTGCTAGTATCGACTCAGCACCGAGCTCTCCGCGGCTTATGGACTCGGAACAGTAGTTTTTTAAAGCCTTTTCTGCCGCTCGGTGGACCAACGGACGCGGCAGTCATGTTCGCGGTGCGCATCGTCACCGCAGACTACTATGTGGCAAGTCCCATTAAAGACCTGGACGTGTGCTATTCTGAATTCAGGGAGAGCGACGTTAGAAAAGTGCCGGTGGTGCGGATATTCGGAGCAACACCCGCAGGTTTGTAAACTCTTTGTGTTTATTTGTTGTCGGCTCTCTGCCCTTTTTTTTCTTTTCAGCGCCGCACGCCGCGTGGTAGCCGCTGCCGCTTGGACGCAAACGCGGCGGCTCTGCTTTGTTTAGAGGAAACCTGACGGCTGCTTATGCAAAATGACAAGAAGGTGTTTCAGAGTGTTGACACGTTGTACCAACGCGGCATGCACCTCTGCTTCTATGCATGTAGGCTGCCTGCAGTGCCGCCAGTCCTCGTCTCCCTCCTCACCCGCTTTGTTTTCTCCCCCATCATGGTGCTGCTGCTGCTGATCTGCACCTCTGTCTGCCACATGTGGCATTAGGAGACAACTTACCTCTTCCTCTTTGTGCTGGATTTATTGTGCTTATTGCAACCTGTGGAGTGTGGACAGCACGCTGCCACCTCATTTTTTTTCTATTTTTCTTTGTATATCTAGAAAAGAAGAAACGAAAATAGAAGAAAGGAAACACCCCACTAATGAAAATACAGCAATATTTGAAGCCAAACAGATGTAGTAGTGGCAGAAAATGACAAATCTGGTGTTTTCATATGCAGAAAGACTAGAAAGGCAGGGTATCTTGACAGCACATTAATATGCAGGCTGTAACAATGGTTATCGTGATAAATCAAAACCCTCACTGTGTAACGTGCGGTGCTTTTTCTTGTTACAAAGCCTTTATGTGGAACAGATATCATGACATACAATATGCAATACTACTGACAAAGAAGGTGCTGATATTTATTGTAGATTTGTGTCTCTTCTGAGCTTTGGCACATGCCCTGCTCTCTGCTAAAGCCATTGCAGCCGAGCACTCTAGGTACCTTAATCCCCACACCACAAAACAATGGAATAATTTCCTGCACAATGGCACAGCATTAGCACCCATGCCAAATTCACCAGTGACTGCACTGCCCCCTTTTCAACCCTGTATGACAGGTGAAAGCACTGTTCCAGTACAGTCACGGTGTGTATTTTTAGAAGGGTCAGTCCCCAGTGGGGGAAAATGGGAGCGAAGGCTGGTGTCAGTCAGTGCTCCTCCTTCGTAGGACGACCCGGAGCAGCGTCCAGCAGGATGCACCTCCAGTGAGGATTAAAGGCTTTAGAGCGGAGAAATAAAGGACAGTGGGTCAGGGGTTTGGGTGTCAGGTCTAATTCGGTCCTGTCATAAACCTGCACGTTCGCATGCGGTTGTTCTGATACAACAGGGCTGCTCACACACACATACTGCTGCATAGGCAGGCTGGGAAGCTTCTGAGTTGAATGTATGTGGAGGAGCAATAGTCAGCATTCAGTGAACCACAATCAACCCATGAATTGCAAACATTGCAAACCAGAAAGTAGAAGGATATAGTATGCATATATAATTAATACTGTGATCAGCTATTGGATTATATATGGTTGTATAAATGTTTTTGGTCTGAAAATCTACTTTGTTGTTGTAGTAGCAGTTACAATGATAACAGAATTAATCATTTTGCGAATTTGTAGAGATTTCAAAGTAAATTTCCAATAAAGGGATTAAACATTTGCTGGTTTCAGCCTTATATGCAAATTTTCTGCTTTTCCTTGATATATCAAGAGAAAGAATTGAATATCTTGGCTGTCTGTCAGATTTAAAAATGGCTTTCAAGTATAACCTTGAAGTAAAAGAATTTTGATGGGCATTTTTAACCATTTCGTCACCTTATGTGGACTAAAACCCAAAGATAAGCCACTTTGAATGGTAAAATATAGAGAAAAGCAGCAAGTTAAGAAGCTGTTTCTTCCTAACTTGGGGGGGGGGTTCCTTAATTTGATAACTGCACTCAAGATAGACAGCAAATGTGGGAAGAAAGACATCCGTGACATTCATCATGCAATATGTTTACTACAGCAGACAGTTGACCTGTCATTACAGGAAAACACAAGTGTAATTAATAACATTAACATCGCATTAATGATGATGGCTCAGTTCCTGGTGTGTCATTCTAGTGTGCCTTCATGCATAATATCAGCACTTTGAATGTTACTCACTTTGAAGAAATCTAGCCCTACCTGAAAAATAGTTTCTAACAGAACAAGATAGTTGTCATAAGATTGATGCTGCCTTTGCTCCATTTCCATTTCCCCCACACATGCTCTTGTTTAGAGCACGTCTGTATGCCTTTTGTACCGTCTGATTGGTCAACATTCCTGACTGTGGCATTTAAATGGAAACCAAGGTCTCATTGAAGCATTGACAGCTTTCACTGATTCAGTTCTTACACCAGTACACTAGTTGGCATCGTCTCTCTGTTGTCCGTGTGGTTTAATCTGACGGTGTGTTGTTTCAAGTCACAGAAATGACAAAGTTGTCTGCCTGTAGTTTGTGTGCTGTGGTTGGTGCTCTGCAGATTCGCAGCAGTCTCCTCTCACTCAGTTTATGTATTGCTTCTGTGGCTACGTTTCCAGAAATAAAATTACATCACCATCTGGAATGCATTGAAGCAGAGAGCGATCACTTTTCTCCCTCTGTAGCCGAGGCCACACCTACTGAAAATAAGTTACTTTTTAATATTTCCCTGTTGCCTTCTTGGTGATGAAGAGAGGAGTGTAGAACAGTTTTGCTTAGTGTGTGTCAGCTTTTATCTCATCAGCGTGTTTACCCTGGTGTAAGCGGTCCACAGTGCATCTGCACCATGTGGCTCTGGCTAATACCCCAGGCCTCATATTCCCTGTCCTTCCCTGACCTGAGCCATACACACTCCCACCCATCAGCCTTGTGTAATTCGATGCCAAGCTTCCTGCTTTTTTTCCCCCTCCCCTCTCTTTGTAAGCATTCAGCGGCTGCGCTGGCCATGTCGCACACATACTGTACATGCATGCCCATTTCTGGAAAAGCTCAAGGAGAGCAGGCGAGAAAAAAGAAATCCCTTTGTTGTTGCATTCATAATCAGTATCACGTTATGCTTATTCATAACCAGCTTCACTGGCATTCACTGAGAGTCTCCTAGGACTCTAAACATCCAGCCTTCTTTCGCAGTGCTGAGAGCCGCTGTTGAGGCGGCTGGGAGCTTTTGAGGTTTGACAGCATTGATCTCCAGCCTTGATGCCGACAAGCTCTGCCCAGATGCACTGACAGGCGCTGGGCCTCGTGACGGCAGGAGGCACACTGTTTTGGTGCCTCGCTCAGACATGTGCACTTGAGTGTTTATTGGGTGTGTAAAGGAGCAGAGAGGGAAAAAGTGCATGACCAATTGACCTGAATGAGGAGGCCAAGCAGTGAAGCGCAGGCAGGGATAAAATGCAGGGCCTCTTCCTCTCCCTCCCAGGTTTAGCTCTCTCCAGGGGAACCCTTAATGCCATCTGAAGGAATTCCTCCCGGATCCATTAATGGGATAATAGGCAGACTCAGAAGGACTCTGTGGCTCATTAGGCAGAAGGTCATTGTCCCTTTAACTGTTTACTTTCCTCTGTTCCTGTTGGTTACTCTGGTTCAATTATCATCCTCTACCCGCTGCTCCAATTACCTCTAATCACTTTATAATTGAGTGAGACGTCTATTTGTTGATATGGTGTCTCTGGATTTGACTTTTGTTCTTTTTCCCCTCATGATTTTGCAGTTTTGTAAAATTTAAATGCATGTAATAGCTGCAGGTTTACCAGAGTGTTGGTGGTGATAGAGGAGAATCACAAAAAGTGATCGAGTGCTGCTCCGCACTAATCCTCTTTCTGTGATGTTTTTCCTCCAGATTGAGGCCCAGCTTCTTGTAGAGGCTTTTTGAACACTGAATGGAGGAAGGAATGTTTTACAGGATTATGGGTTTTTGGGACAGAGCGCTTCTGTTCATTTGAAAATCAGTGAAGTTAGTCGAGTTTATAAATGGAAAGAAAGTGTTTTTTTTTTTTTTTTACAGTTTTGTCACAGGCATACTTACATTTCAGCTTTACTAGTTTGTTAGGGCTATAAATAGGTGGTTTTCTTCTCTGTTAAACCAGGGCATCTGCAAAATGGCATGAACGTGTACATCAATGGATACATAATCTGCACTTTTAACCTTTCTGTTTCCATTGCGATGTATGTTCAGATAGTTTTGACCGCACTATCAATTCCAAGTATGCCAAAACAAATAGTAAATACTGATAGTGACTCCAGCTCCAAGAATATGTAGGAAATAGAACAATGGAGGGTGTGTTGTTTTAGCCTATATGGTGAATTTAGTGTTATTGATGCCATTGATAGAGAGAAGAAGACCACAACTTGACAAGGCCATCAAGCCACTGAATGCACCCAATTAATGTTGCCTTCTCTGAGTTGAACCAGTCAGCGTTAAGTCCCACAAGGCCATTTTTTTCTACTATGGAGTAGGCACTTTTTCATCCCCTTAAAGAGGTTCTACTGGGGAGAGGTTCCCATGGTTGGAACTTTTACGAAGGTTCTGGCCACCTCAAAATGGCCCAAATGTTCTAGCAGTGGAAAACCTGTCAGAACCCGGGCTTTGTTCCAAGACACATACTTTGTCTTTTTAAGTATGACCTCGCAAAGTATGTACTATTAAATGCAGTAGGCATACAATTGAAACATTCTGTTTCATCACAAAAATGCATCCTAAGCCTTAACCGTTGCAGTCTGTAATGCAAAATGAGCTGTCATCTGTCTGTGTGCTCCTGGCAGCTAAATTTTTTTATACCCTGTGCCATAGCGCATTGCATGTGACATAAATGTGCAGAGGATTGTGGGTCAGAATGGCGAGAAAAGCATGCTGACTTGCAAAAGACAAAATTTGACCAGATATTTTTGGCAATGCATACTACATTTGATGTACTATACATTGGGACATACATAATCTTTCTTCAGGCATACTATATAGTATAGTAGTATGAGTACTGGATAGTACCCCAGCTGTTTTTGAAAGCTGTTGGAATGCTTTATTCAGGATTGTAAACGTCATCATCTTCCTCTTCTTACACTATTGTTGTGAACCATCTCTGACTCACCCACTCCAGTTTTGACATTACTAGCCGGAGCACATCCTGAATTAGGTTCCTGTGTGAGTTTGTCAGTTGACTGCAGAGAAGTCCTAATCAGCTCGCAGTCTTCACCCAGGTGTCGGTCACTAACACCCCTCCTGGTCTGGTAACGCTTCCATTTCCGTTGCATATCCTGTGTAGGAGGCTACCATCTAGTTTCAGAGAGACTTGTCCAGACACAGTCAGGGCAGCCACAGTGAAGAGGTTTAATAAGTAAACATCCCTCTCTCACTCACACAGGCCTTTGTGAATCACATATAAATATAGGAGGAGGCTTTGTCTCTGTCTGAATGCTGCGATACCACAGGTGGTCTTTGTGGTGGGTTACAGACAGTCAGGCTGAATAGCTTGTGGCTAATGAGCAGCATCTAGTCAGAGGTGATGTGTTGGGCACAATGCTGGTTTATCTGAGGTCGTTCAACCAGGTGATCCATTACTGTTACAGTATAAAGCACTTTTGGCCTGTTGTCAAAGGCTTTTCAATGCAGTGCTGCAAGCAATTGAAAGTTTACTTTCTGCAAGTCAAGGCTTTTCATTTAATAGCCTCCATGCCAGATGGAGGCAATATAATGAGGCTACAATCAACAACCACCGTCAAACTTGGAAATTACATCAACATTAAGCTGTCGACTTTTTAAAATGCCTTTTCCAGGTTGTTTTTATAGGAAGACACAGGAACGGCCAAATCTTGTCTTTTTTGGCTTCTTTTCTTTCAGCAAACAACAAAACTGCATCACAGCCAACATCTGGAAAGGAGTGAGACAGACACTCAGCTAACCAAATTATTGTTTCATGGTTGAAGGTGATTATAGAATGTTGTCTTCTTCTCATTCTTCCCCAGATTGTAATTATTACACCCTCAGCTGACTCCATTGCTGCCTGTTACATCTCCTTTTAATTTTACCTTTACTGTATTTTAATGCAGCCAGATTCACACTACAGTTGCTCTTATTAACACATTTTGTGTGTCATAGCATTCAGTTTAGATCAGTAAAAATGCACACTCTTTAATTAAAATACTTCAGTGAATATGGACCCCCACAAGGATGATCAGAGTAGTTTTAATGAGCCACAGCCAGCGCTGACTACCTGGTAGCTGGCAGAGATTTCCTTTTGTCTTGAAGGAGCTCTGAGTGTACAGCAGCTGCCTCAGTGTCCTTGCTGCTGCGGCCCAGTCAATTTGATTGATGGCTATAATAGCTCCCTCCGGCTCCTCTGTGGGTATCCGAAGGCATCACTGTGGAGGGCACAGCCCCGACACTGCAGCAGTCCTTGTCCTCAGCACACACTGATCCCTGTCACCTCGATTCGCATGAACTCACGTGAGACAGGTGACTTAACATTAACAACTTGAACTGCCGGGTGTCTTCTTTCGACTGCTGGGATTCCTATCTTTAGTGTGCAAACTTGACCCTTTATGTTATTTTTACAATGCAATGAAGTTCATTTTGAAGTAGTTTGTTGTGTGCTCCATTGCAAGGTGTTCAAAGCATCTTCTTCAGACGTCGCTAGAATTCAGTGTATTGCCCAAGGACACTACTGCAGCAGTACAGCGAATTGTGTTAAAGCAGGGTTTTACCCTGACCTCTCTTATTCCTTAACCCAGAAACACAGATGCAACCAAAACACACGTTGCCTGTCCTGGACAGTCCTGATCATAGAATATTAACACATCTACTACACAGGGTTGCTATAGTGGTGAAGAGAAGCACATCACCAACTATTTTAAGGACAATCACTACCTGTTTAGAATGGCTTTGCAGTTCACTTTGCATTTTCTGTCTGTAAAGGTTTCAATGGGCCACAGGCTGTCCAGCGTCTGTTGACATGTAGTAACAAGCTTGTCCTTAAATCCGATTTTAAATGCAGTACCTCCCGAGTGTTTAAAAAGCCACTAGGGCATGCAGGTTGTGACAGTGCAAGACTTTGGCGTTGCTGTTGTTTTTCTGTAGCTTTATGCCAGATGGCTTTGCCAATGAGGTAATGTGATTTAGTTCATCTCCGTGGTGAAATAGATGCCCATTGGAGAGCGAGGAGAGGGGGTATAACAGGAAGTATTTGTCTTTTGATTCAGCTGCATGAAAAAGACAGCGTTTGATGTGAAGTGCCTACTAATGCAGGGGCCTGCTGAAGGCCCCTATTGACTAGTTTGTAAAGTTCTCAATTCTGGCAGTGCTTATTTTTCCCAAAGCAGGTTCGTGTAATGTGGTTCTGTGTGGTCTCAAGAGTGAGGCCCAAGTTGGCACGTGGTGTTGGGTCATTTCAGGTCCTCTGATCAGTGTTGGGCTCTTCCTCTCTCCTCCTGCACCATTGTCCCCAGAGAGAGAGAGAGAGAATGAGAGAGAGAGAAGATGGGCCTTGCTTTGTCTGCCCTGCCTGCCTGTGAGAGTGGGAGACTTCCCACTCTGTGTTCCCTCAGGGCCACTGGCACCGCTGCAGGAGAACTCTGCAGTGTTTCAAGGCAGATTAAGACCTCGCTGAAAAAGAATGAAAGAATTTGGCAGGCCGAGGGAAGCTTGAATCGCTGCTGGGGGTAGGAGGAGGGGGATGCTTTGACCTACCATGCTGTGCCATTCAGCATGGATGTTAATGAGGCCTGAGTGTGTGTAGTGGTTGTACACACACACGCACTTAAAGCCAAGCAAAGTGATTAAGTTTTCATCTGTGGGATTGGCAAATTAGGGTGGAGTAGTAGTCCTGTTATTACAGGAAAGCACCGATTCTTCAGCACATAAGCTTTGTGATTAATTTTTTGTTGTGCCATAATGGGATTCACTGGATCTTTGCCTACACATTACATGTAAACTGCTGCTGTTTTGGCATGAAGCATACTGCTTTTCCTCTCCCCCTAGGTCTAGATCAGACATGATGGAGGCATTTAAACTAAACTGAATGTTTGCAGATATAAAACAGCTGTCATCTGTATGTGAAGTGTGTTGTTTTGTTGAAGTTTAAGTTTGAACATTGTTTGCACAGGGATATATTCACCTCAGTTTACACTGCCCACAATGAATTTAGTCAGTCTACAATTATTGCCATCTTTGCACTGGCTTGATACTTTCCCTGCCCCTTAAATTTGCTTTACATCTAGTCTGAGCACACCCTCATATTACTCCACTGTAACTTCCTTTGTGACCGTGGGCAGAATGACAGTTCAGCTCATGTGACTGCTCACACTAAGGACAGCTGATGCAAACATCAGTCATGTTGGCCAAGTGGTCTGACCCTGACACAGTAAAGGAGGCATTGTAATGACCCAGTCAGTCTGGATTCTAGAAATTCATCAGGGACATCTTTCAATGTGCACTTGGCTGAGTCATTTTCCATTAAAGATACAATACCGTGCAATATTTTAGGCACCAACAGATGTTGAGAAGTTTATTAGTCATGCAGTACCATTGAGGAATAGGGCTGCAACTAACAGCTATGTTGATAATTGAATGATGTTTAAACAAATCTAGTCAGCTCTTATTAAGCCATAAGCTTCAGAATTTAGCTTGAGGTCGCTGTGGACATGTGCTAACTAACAATAAAAGACAGTGAAGATGCTTGTTGTGTACTTCTGTAGCACTGGTGTATGTGTGTTTCATGCTACAGTGCAGCAGTTTCCGATACCCATCTTTATTATATTATACTGTAAAGTTAATAACTGCAACTGGAACACTTCTGTTGGGGGGCCAGTGTGGGCCAGTGTCAGACTGATGGCTGCATTAAGGTAGACTCCTTTAGTATCTGTGATGACTTAATGAGAGTGGAATGCTCGCTTGCTGTTGTCCATCCACCTGAACATGGGCTAAAGCTGTTGATTTCAACTATTGTATCCATTTCTTCTTATTGTGTAACACTCTAACTGTATTTTAAAAGACTTCTTCCTCTAAGCTTTGTCTCTGTGGGGGCCAACTTAGACTGGGCAGGCTTCACAGATTGCAATACATGAGTGGAAGCCATGGTTATGTTTTTAGTTCATCAGTGTTTCACCTATGCTTGGATCAGAAGTGAACCTTTCTATAATCATTTCAGGTAGAGGCAGATTTCACTCCAGCAAGCATTAATGCCTTCATGTGAGAGTATTACGAGGTAATGCACAGCGATGGTGTCACCAACTAATCAACAATTGATTTCATTGCAACTAATTTGATATTGATTTATGTTGACAGCTTCAGTTACTCATTACGCTTTTGGGAAGGAGACTGATCACTCCCAAATTCATTCTGCTGCGAGTCCAAACATGCAGCCAGACTCCTAAAATCTTCAGTTCCACTTAGAAGACCTGTAGCAGGTTTCCAAACATGCCTGGAACAGCCTTGGTTCGTCACACTAAATATAAATTTTATTTCTCTGTACTGTACTTTGTGTGATCTTTCAATTATAAACAGAGGTGGGTAGAGTAACCAAAAATTGCACTTAAGTAAGAATAATGTTACTTCAAAATAATATCACTCAAGCGTAAGTAAAAAGTAGTGTTGAGCTGAATCTCAGGAAATGGAACTAAATACTACACTTCCCAGAATGCACCGGCAGCAGCAAAGAGGTGCTTGACACCTGATCAGTGATCACTGATATAAAGCACCTGGGAAGGACTGGGGGAAACTCAGTCAGCCAAACAATCTTCAGAAGAGAAAGACACGAGGAAAGAACAAGAAGTTCCAAGTCCGCAGAGGAAGTCAAGATGGCGGAAGATGTCCTGGGGAAGTCCAAAAAATTACTCAAGTAAGAGTAAAAAAGTATTTGGTGAAAAGACTACTCAAGTACTGAGTAACTGTTTGATTGTAATGTCCAATTTATTTTTTAGAAATCATGTGATCAGACAGACAAAAATGTAAAATAATGTGCAAATTCTGGCATTTCTAAATAATAAAATAAAAAAAAATAGCAAAAATAAACAACATTTTGACAAAATGACAAGTTAAGGCACAAGAAACACAAATTTCCAAACCTCAGTGTTTCACAACATAAAGCTTTTGAAACAAATACCTGTAGTAAGGTAATGTCTGTATGCTTGAACAGTGCAAACTACTTCCAGTGATAAGATATACTGCATGCTGCATTTCACCCCCGCCCCCCCACTCACCCCGCTGTATCACGCGGACCTATCAAGCCTGACGTCATGCTTCACTTCACACGTGTCAGTAAACAGAAAGCAAAAGCCAAAGATATCCACGCTAATGCTATGCTAATGTTGTCGGACTCTGAAGCAAGATCAAACTTCTCGAAAATGCCTCCGTTTTTTTCCATTCCCCGTCTGCTACATGTGTAGCGTTTGTGTGGTCATGTGACTGCAGGCGACGTCAGGTGAAATGGAGTCACGTGATTATTGTTGCTTCGTCTGATTGGTGAAACACAGTCATGTGGTAGCTCCGCTGAGGGCATCTCTCTGATAAAGCAGATCTAATGTGGTAAATAAAAAAGTAACGAGTTGTGTAGCCCAGTGTAACGGAGTAAAAGTAGCGTTTCTTCTTCACAAATCTACTCAAGTAAAAGTAAAAAGTATGGCAGAGTAAAACTACTCTCAGAAGTACATTTTTTTCAAAAAGTTGCTCAAGTAAATGTAACAGAGTAAATGTAACTCGTTACTACCCACCTCTGATTAGAAAATATTCTGCTGCTCCATTTTGGTCATCAAAAGAAGCGGTTGTCCGTTTTAAGTGTTTGTTGTGTTCAATTTTATGCTGTCAACCAATAAATGGTTATCTAACTAATATTGATATCATTTCTGACATTAAAATTCCAGTTTTAGTGCCAGAAGTGTTTCATAAATGCTCCTTGTGACTGGACTCAGCTCTTTCATGTTCCTTTGATGGTGGAGGACCAGTTAGGTACAAGCTGGGAAATGTTAACCACATTGCAAATCACAATGCAAGTGAACAAATATGCTTTTCTTTCTTTTATCAGCTCTCCATTTTACTAGATCTTTCTGCTTGCATTTTGCTGCAAAGCGTATTTGCTTGAAGTGAGTGCATTCCTTTACTCGCGCAAAGTTCACTGGTTCTGTTAAAAGGCGACACTTGTGAGTCTGCAGCAGGAACCAAAGGCTCGTTTTTGGTGTCTGTATTGATTTGAACAACAAAACACTTGCTAGCATATGTATATATCTGTACACAAACATACAGGACATGTGTTCACATCTGCAGTCCAAGATTCAACAAACATCAAAGTGTCTTTTATGATCAATTTTTAATTCCATAGCAGTGTACAGTCAAGTTTGAAGGCAGACTTATTAAATCGGGAGGGGGAGGGACATTCTGGAAACCCGGCTCTAAAAATGGCACAGCTTGTGTGTGTGTAGGTAGTGTAGTTTGTGTGGATAGACGTCAGCCTGTTTGTTTTTGTTGCTGCTGCTTCACAGTCCACCAACTCATCACAACCGATGAGCGTTTCCAGTTTGTGAGGCGATTCTACAATTTTTTTTTTTTTTTGGAGACGTCTGTCGCCTCTGACGTCAGAATTAAAACCTTTTTATTCCTCGAGGAGTTCAGTCTAGACCTGTTCTGTTCTTTCTGACTGTTCTCTGACTGTAATCTGCTCCCGCCACAGCAATATCTCAGCTGCAGTTTAGTGTGTGTGTCTTTATGGCTGCCCCTGTGTAATATTGAGTGAGTAGGAGTGGAGTGGAGGGGGATGCTGAGGAAGAAGAGAGAGAGAAGGCATATGTGATTCTCGCTCGCTCAATGCACCAGCCGAGCTGCCGTCGCTGCTTCTCGTGATGTGTGGCGGAGAGCGAGACACGCCGTGAATATCAAATTTCTCTGGAGCTGAGGAAAGGAGGGCAGGCAGTGCTTGGAAATCTCTCCTGTTGTTCTGGCGAGAGACCAGTGAGCTGGTCCAGACACACAGTGTCTTCCAGTAAAATGAAAACCAGCTCACCTTACACTCAAGGAAATTTGTAGCATGTCTCTGCAGTTCTCACTGTCATGTCAGAGGTTTTGATCCTCACAATTTCTCCCATTCCTAAAAAATGGAGATCCTCCTTTGTGGCAAATCCTGTTTTTTTTGTAACTCCTTTTCCACTAACATGAACCTTCAATAACTTGTTATCCTGCATTCAGTGAGGCTGCATGAAATGGAGATGCACAATATCGTATTAATTCAGTTTTTCCCCATAATGAGTTGAGGAGAGTTCTACATAATACATCACACAGAAGAGTGTAGCATCTGCAGAACCTTAGTCTGTTATCAAACTAGTCATATGCATTTGCTGAAGTGGCAAAAAACTTTGTCCTTTAACTCCTCTTCCAGTCTCCTGTTTTACCACTTGGAGAGTGTGTCAGACTCACAGCCTTGTTTCTAAATGAATGAAGAGAATTCACTGTTTATATTTCTTGCAAAAATAAAAACCACAAGAGAAAACTAAATGCAGCTGTATCAGTATTCTTAATATTTTACCTATGTTGCAGATGCCATCCACCCTCAGACACTTTCAGGGGATGTGTTGCAGCTCTGGTCAATGGCGACATTTGCTGTAACCAACTGTAGAATTGCACTCTCACCTCCAAAACCAATAAATTAATTTAACTGTCACTCGTACATTTACAGTATCTTTAATTTAAAGAGTCAGACAGGACTGTCAGTGTTGAGCAGAAGTCCAAGATTAAAGGAATAGTTGAATATTTTTGGAACAGTGCATATTTTCCGGCATGCCAGAGTGTCGTCGTCTTATGAAGTCATGAGTAGAGTATTAATGTTGAATGTAATTAGGTTTCTAATGGCGTTAAAGGTCTTATGTTGAAAATTATTTTTTATTGCATTTTGTGGTTGTTATAAACTTGCAGATATAAAATAAAGGGTGTTAAGATGTAAAAATGTTTATTTCTGCCATTCCTGAAATCCCCATGCAACCAGTTAGCATCCCAGTGATATAAACTAGTAAGAATTCAAACCAGGTGCTATGCAACATCTAACCAATCAATAGTCATTCAGGTTCAGGTGTCAATCACAGATGGAGACGGTGTGTTCTTCCTGATGGGGCAGGAACAGCAGCAGCTCATTTCTTACCGGAGCGAAACAGGCCTTCATGATGAAATTAAGCATCTTTGCTGTAGTTTGAGCTCAAAAATCAGAAGACACACTGTGGGGACATGTGAGACTGTGATTAATTTGCTGAAAAATGTCTTGATGTGCAACTTTCCATATTGAGACGTAGTTTATATATTGTTAGCGAGAGGAACTGTGTTCAGAGTTATAAAATATACCCATTAACTCATCTAAATCTGAATTTAAAAACTTGGTTCAGATTAGTTTAATCCATATACAAAAAGACATGTAAAAAGTGACACAGTGGTTGTGGGAGAGTCACATTCTCCCAGGACCAGTGCAGTGTTACCGAGTTTGATGCCGTTGTGCTTGTACAGAAATCAAAACCTGCCCTCCAGAAGTTTTTCCAGCTACTTGTGCAACAGCCAGAAATGCTGCAGAGAAGTTTCACCTGTAAGATGTTGAGGTGTTGCTCCATAGAAAGCACATCCTAAATCTAGCATTTGTTCCTTCTTTAGGACTGTGTTTGACATCAGCATAAAGCAGCTGCAGGCTCCCAGTCTTTGTGATCAGCATCATTACAGAAATGCTGTGTCCATTGTGTTTTGAGTTTACACTGTATGTGAGTGTGTGAATGGGAATATTCCTGCATGTGTGTCTTGGTAGCTGCAGGCACCTCGAGGATTTCCCCTCTGTTGGTCACAGTCTCTGCCTCTCTCTCTTCCTCTGCTGTACTCTCATCCAGCCCTCCTCCTTTTTTCACCTCCTGTCCTCCACATTCTTTTGTTTTTCTCGACATGCTGTTAAAGTTTTGAGGCTTTTCACTTTCTCTTGGTGAATCGCATCGGCGTTTCCTTTCATCTCTGCCTGCCGTCCCTCCCCTCTTTTGCTCTCTCATGCCCTCAGATTGTCCTGGACTGCCGCCACGGCGAGCTGCCGCATAGCACGCTGAGAGAGGGAGTGTTTACAACTGGAGCTAGTTTGGCCTTTGCTTCCACCCTGTCAACTCCCCCAGCCCCTCCTCGCTGTCCTCCTGAACTCAAAGCTCCCACACAATGTTTAAATCTCTTCGATCCCTCCACACCCACCCACCTTCACCTCCTCCTCCTCTTCTTCTTATCTTGTAGCCCCACACACTCGCATGCCTGAACATTAAGTGGTGGCAGTCATTAGTGAGGGCAAATTGAGAGGGGGTGCAAGTGAACTGGACAGGTCCTTTTGTTGGATGGGGGATGTCCAGAGTTTATTCAGTTCAGACCTAATTTTTTTGTCCTGGAATAAGAAAACTCTGTCAGTTTAAACTCTAATTGTACCTCTTTGTATGTTCTTTTAAAAATAGTTTTTGCAGTTTGTCTTTATTACTCGTATCGTGTTCTGGCTGTCTAAGTTGATCTGGGCTACACCAGACAATACTTCTGAGATGCACCGCAGCCCATTTTGGATGTGCCTCTCCTCTCTGCTCTGCTAAAAATACGAGCTTAGTCTATTTTTTAGGGAAAGTCGCATCACACTGCACAGAAAAGATCGAGTCAGTCACAGAAGCAGCATGAAATATCCAGCCAGTTTACAAAATAATATACCCTGTATGGATTCCCGATTGTATATCGCATCACTGCATCAATGTTACAACTGGTCAGAGGATTTTCATCGTGGACAATGAGTTTCATCTAAACCTTTGGCTGTGGACTACAGCACAACAAAGTAGGAAATGACAACAAGAAGCAAAAAAAAACACAAATATTTGAAAATGGAGTCTGCTTTCCCATGATAGAAGCACAGAAATCAAGAAAAATGACTCATTTTCAGTGTTGCATGAAGCTGTGTGGAGGACAGCAATCCAAAGGTCAGACAGTTCACAGTAAAGACATGAAAGTCAAAGGTCTCTGGTTGGAGTCCCAGCTGCTGAGTTACAATTATATAGTACAGACTTGTACTACAAAGCCACCAGACTGTTAAATTGCTTAATCATTTTGAAATTGACAAGCCACATGTGTTTTGTTTACCAAACTAAGTCATCATGATCAAAATTGGGATTTCAAACAGTGCATGTAGCGATTTGCAAAGCTGCAGTTTATATATATATATATATATATACACATATGTATATGTGTGTGTGTATATGTATAAAATTTTGGCTTTGTAATAAGAATGTTTGCTTCTAAGGCCTTGTCCACACGTAGCCAGGTATCTCACAAAACGAAGATATTTTTCTACGATTCGGCCTATCATCCACACGAAAACGCAGATTTACGTCATCAAAAACGATTCTTTTTAAAAACTCAGACCAAAGTGAAGATTTGCAAATTCTCCGTTTTATGCATCTGCATGTGGACATCAGTAACCGGGGTTTTGCATTTCGAAACGTCACCGCCTGCGACAAAATATGTTCTTACGTCACATATGCGACCTGTGTTTACATTCGGTAACAGTATGGATGCTCTCACAAGGTTTTGGACGCTGTTTCTTGTACAGGCGCTTTTTACTTGCTTATTTTTACAAGCCCAGATACTGCTCCACATTCAACAACACAGGCGAAGGACGACGGTAAGGACGGTTATTCTCCACCACCTTGCTAGGATTTGGGGAACTACTGCCACCTAAAGGTCCGGCATGCTTATGAATGTGCTGAAAAACGCACTTATACGGTTAGGTGTGGATGAAATTTTTTTCTAAAAACGAGGTGGTGTGTACGTAAGTTTTTTTCTAGACGGAGGGGGCAGGATATTCGGTTTTACAAAGACCCTGCTACGTGTGGACAAGGCCTTAGATTCAAACTGATGCACTGATTTACAGGTGGCAGTAACGATCCTAAATATTTGCTGCAATAAAGGAGAGGTAAGCCAGAAAGTAAATTCTGTTATGCAATCGTGGATTAACATTACTACTGAACAATTATAGTTGCATCCACTAGTGCCGGAGGAGATTTATGATGAAAATAATTTTTTTTAAGGGAAATGGTATTGTTTTGGCAGTTGTATGAAGTCATTAAGTGGATTCTGTTCAGCCTCGATCAGCTTTGTTGCTTTCAGAATTTAAAAAAACGCACAATTTTTCCACTTCAGTGTGTGATAATGCTCCTGGATAGTTTCTGTTTATTGTTGCTTATATCTGTGAAGGGAAACAGTTTTAAAGAAATCAGGGTTGTGATATTTCATGAAAACAATTTGTGACTTCTCCAATTGGCATACAGTTTTAAGACTGTTAGCATGTCTGGACTCCATAGAGGAGGTGGGTGAGAGGAGGATGTTGTCAAAGCTCACATCCATCATGGACAATCCCTCTCACCCACTGCATGACACTGTGGGGTCTTTAAGCAGCTCCTTCAGCAGCAGACTGAGACATCCACCCTGCAAGAAAGAGCGCTATCACAGGTCCTTCATTCCATCTGCTGTAAGACTTTACAACATCAGCATCACTGGCTGATGTTAACATAAACTGGACTATATCATTACCACCCCAAACCATAAATTTGCACTGACATTCTTGCACTGCACATCTTTGCACTTTTAAACTTTATTTTTATTTTTTCTGTTAAAAAATTTTTTCACCCTTGTATATATTGTAAATAAAGCTGCTGTAACAATGTAAATTTCCCCTGGAGTGGGGAGAAATAAAGAACTTTATCTTATCTTATTTTATCTAATTTGAGTCTGATTTTTGTCCTAATGTCAGCTCCACGTTATCCACTATCAAAACCAATGCTCAGAAATATTCTGGAAAAAATAAGAAAAAAAACACTATTTCATTGGTTCTGTTCATGCTTTTCTTTATTCTCAGTGACCACATACTGTCTTTTGATGTTATTTACAGTAGCTGGTTTGACTTGCAATATTTTAAAAAGATGTATGAAACAGGCTGCTCTGTAAATGATTATGTGTGCGGCAAACCCATACTTTTAATGCTCTTTGTTTCTTTGGAGGTAAATTAGATTTGGTTCCTGTTCTGTTGCATAAAAAGCATTTTTCCTCATTGCATGTTGGTACAGCCCAATTGAATTAAGCTCTCGCTCCACCTCCTTTCAGTCTCCTCCACCACCTCCACTACTCTCTCCTCCTCACTCTTGTTGATGTCTTTCCTCCCTCCTCCTCCTGCTTTGCTGCAGGAGTCAGTCCTCCGTTAGTGTGTGCGCCTCCTCTCCTGGCCCTGCCCTGCTGCTGCCCTCCGGCTGTGCTTGGCCCACATGGTCTACGCTGATGCTCCCCATATTTATGCACAGTTCTCTGACCAAACAGGCCTGCCTTTTCCCCTCCCTCTCTGCTTCTGCACCGAGGAGGAGTTCAGCTGAGGTTATGTGGGAATAAAGTGTCCTAGTTCACAGGGTTCTTCCTGTAAACTCTCAGCCTGCTAATTACACTCCCGCTGGATGGACTGCTCTTTTCTCGCAGCACCTCTCTGTCCAATCATTCTTTCTTTCTCTCCCTCTGATCCACACTCGCTTTTCTCTTTTCCTTATCTCAGTTTGTTTCTCTTTGTCCCTTTCTTGTCCGATTCTGTCCACACTGCAATAAAAGATGAAATTTGCCTCTCTCTCCAAACCTATTGCTGTCTGTCTCGCAGCTCTTCGGCTGCTTCCATCCAAATGTTGCACAAGTTTTAAATGGATTTCCAAAATGCTGGCTAAGACAGGATTGCATAACCTTGTCCACATGTCAGTATTTCATGGCAGCTTCCCACCAACGATGGCATGCCCACTGTTTTGAATGAATGATTTTATTTCTTTTTGCCTTTCCCATTCCGTGACAGTGGAGACTGAACTGATGGATGTGAAGCCAGACCAGACAGATGTTGGTCTGCATGAACAACTTGATTTCATAACAGGAATATTTTAGTGATCATTCTGATGATTAATCAAGTACTGAGATATAGCTGGATGACATATCAAAGGAAAAACCTGAACCCTTGACCCTTACAGTGAGGAGACCCAGGCTCTTTTATGCTGTGGGTGGCATTTTGCTGGCATGGTTTAGGACAACTTGTCCCTTTAGAGGGCAGGGTCACTACAAATCAATACAGTGTTGTTCTGAGTGATCATGTTTATCCTGTGATGACACATTGTGTCACTGTGAGAAGAGGGTCCATGCTTTTATATATTCACATTTGGCAGTGACTCAAATTTGGCATTGACACACTTAGCTTCAGTAAGCGGTAATGCTGTCATGCGAGAGTGGCTGATGATTGTAACTTATTATTATTTTTGTTAATGAAAAAAATATTTTCTTGCTTAATAAGGTAGCTGTTTGGTCTGGTCTATAAAATGTAAGAAAATTGTGAAAATGATGACCAGTGGTTCCCAAAGTACAATATGTCCTCAAAAGTCTTGTTTTCTTCACAATTACAAAATATTCAGTTTATGGCTGTAGAGTTGTAAAGAAAAAGAAAATATTCCAATTTAAAGAAAAACAGAAATGAGTTTTTCTTAAATTGCTCATTTTGCCAAAATAGCTGCCAACTAATGTGGTAATTGACAACCAATCAATAATTGTTGCAGCTCTCATCAGAGCATTCCGAGTCAATCAGCAATTAAATTAGTTGGCAACTAACCTGGTCATCGATTTGTGTTCCCTGCTCCACACGACTATCATCAAACCATCAAATGAGGGAATATCTGTGGAAGAATGATGGTCCATATCTTCAGTAAAGTTTCAGAAACTTGGCGAGTCAATGCAAAGAAGCCCTGAAGATGTGTTGATGGCTTGTGGTGGCCCAACTTCTTATTAAGACACTTCATATTGGTTATTTCTTTAATGTGGTACCTATCTGTATACAGACTTTTAGGTGAGCAGTAGGGAAAGACCAGTATTCTTTTAAAGTAACAATTGCAGGGTTGTGCAAAAAATATGTATGGTAATCATAATAGCGCTTTGATGTGATCTATAAAGCTACATTACTTTTTACATATGCAGCATTATTGCAGTGTTAGTGATGGGTCTTGTTGTGAAACTGGAGGTATTGATAATGACATTCACAGCTAATGTTACTATAATGTTTACTATGTGCTTAGGTTGAGATAGTGTTTTGTTGGGAGGTCCTTCTGAGCCATAACATGGTGAAAACAAGGAAACAAACATTATCTCAGGTTCTTATTTAATATAGACTTTGGCAACTGGAGTTGTTGTGAAGGAAGTTTCCCTTTACTGTTTCAGGTATGGTTGCGATATCAGTCCTACACCAGCTTATCTTTGTGGTAGTAAAGCTAGCAGGGTTAAACATAGGTAAATATTAGTCATTTAAGGTTAGTAAGAGCTGGCAGCTGCAGTGCTCTCAAAATACTGGAAGTTTTTCTTCTAATGTTCTTCATCTTTCTTTTGGGGTTGATGCTTTTAGCATTGAGTGGAAGCAAGATGCTAAGGTTTTGTCTTCAGTACTCTAACATCTTTGTTTACTTGGAAAAATCTCTTTCCATGTTTTACTGCATCTTCTCTACACAAAAACTTTTCAGCATGTCAGCTTTCAGTTTCTTAGTAGCACATATTGTAAAATGTGCAACAAAGCTTTATAGAAACAGAATTTGTCTTTTTCTGTTGTGTTTCTTCGCTCCTCTCTTTCTATCCATTCAAACTGTTCACCCTCCAGTAATAGAGTCTGTTTTCACAGCCAGAGACGTGAGAAGAGGAGGGATAAGCCACCAAATAACAGGTGGTGAAGTGACCGGACATGTGTCTGAATAGGTGTTACCCTGAGTGCCACCTTCTCTTTGCCTTTTTCAGGATGCCATAAACTGTAAACCTTGCTTGGATGTTGATATGTCTGCCGCAGAGGGGTTGTTTGTTAGGATTCTCCAGTTGTGTTTAATAAGAGTAAGGTTCACGGCCCACAGGAACTCACTAAGTCACAAGGAAACTGCTTCTTTTCACCTTGTTCTTGCCCTCCTCCTCTCGCTTGTGTATTAATTGTGAGTGATTCATATCTGTTCTGCCCTTCCTCTGACCGCTGCTCAGGTGACTGGAGACACGCAGGCTTTGATCTTTTTGACATGATCAGATTTTTTTTTATCCTCTTGTTCTTTTATTCCAGGAAAGTTGACTGAGCATGTATGCTGTTTCTCAGCACTGACCTGCTTTACTCATTTTGTTTTTACTCGTGTGGGACTGAGTGCTGTATAGCCACAGGCTTTTTACTGTTGGCTGCTGATAAGCTCTGGTGAAAGCTGAAGTGCCTTGCTGAAAGGTACCTGGGCAGTCATTAAACAAAAAAAAATTATAATGAATTCCATTCTTTTGCAGTTCTTCTACTGTAGTATAACAGTATCCTGCCATGATACAACTTGGGCTTTTATATTTTTGAGCACTACTCCAATCCCTGATAGTATTATGGTCTTGAGTTGGTTGCTAAAATCTGGGACCGTGGTGACGGTGCTAAAAAAAAAAAAAAGTCAGACAAAGAAAAAGTACAACCAGTCAGACGACCAGAGAGGTTTTAATTAAGTTTAGCCAAAAAGTAAAACTGTGAAAGAGAACAATGTAAATGAGAAGATTCCTACCTAAATTCTGTGTTGGTTTGTGGCAACTTATTTACAACTGTGAGAAATTCAACCAATTTCCTTCTGGCATGGTTTCATTTGAATAATTTTAATGACCAGAAGAGTCAAAACTGATCCATTTTCCCATCAAACATAAAGAAATATCCCCAAAAATTAAACTTAATATTCTTTGTTCAACAAGTGATCCATGAAATATGTCTTCGACTGTGAAAATTCAGTTAGCCAGCTCACATAAGATGGATTTTTATATAAGTATAGAATATTGTAAGTGTGTATATCTAGTAGGGCTGCCACAAACGACGCGCCGACGAATCGCCTGAGCACGATACGTCATCAAAAGCGGAAGTGAGCGCGCAATGCAACAGAAATCACCGTCCGAGTGGAGCGCGGAACACGCATGGACATCCGCGCTGTATCGTGCATATATAGTATATGCATATATTATATATGCACAATACAGCGCGGACATCCGCGCCGCATCGTGCATATACTATATATGCACAATACAGCGCGGATGTCCATGCGTGTTCCGCGCTCCACTTGGACGGTGATTTCTGTTGCATTGCGCGCTCACTTCCGCTTTTGATGACGTATCGTGCTCAGGCGATTCGTCGACGCGTCGCTTGTGGCAGCCCTAATATCTAGTGTTGCACTTGCTCTGACCTTGTCACTCCCCAAAAGGATGTAATGACAACAGTAGCATCCATTATGGTCTTATAGCTTGATGCTGGATTGGACAGGATCTTGTGAGTTATGTGAGCAGAAGTCACACCTGAGCATCAGTATATGAAAAAGGTGTTTGATATATTTTATGGAGTCGACCGCCAGAACTAGCTCATTGGGCCTCTTTCTAAATGATGGGTAAAACTTTGCAGATGAGACCCAAGTTGTGATAAGCTTCTTTGTGATGGAGTACAAGCTGCAGATAGCACCATGATTTAAGACACACAAGTTTTTGTGTTTAGTGCTGTTTGAAAGTGATGCAAGCTTTTGCATTGTGAATATTAATATGGATGTCCACTGTCTGTATTATCCTCTATTTCTGTGCTGTTTCATTTTGCAGTTGTTTGTCACTGTTATATATCGTGTGCAGAAAGAGGCCAGGAAAAAAATCCGATGAACACGCTGTGAATGACAGATAAACTTTTCCCGTTGCAGAGTTTTGGACAAGCCTCCCCTTACGTTGTTTGGCTGTCATCTATAGTGTGAACTACACAGCTAGAAGTGCTCTGATGTCAGTTTGCCTGCTTTCATTAGGCAGCACTCTGCTACTCATGCAGGTCATGTCTCACTCGCCATACACACTCCTCCCATTGTGATTAATGTGAGTGATGCACTTTGGTGCATGGAGAAAGGGTTTTTACTCTGTGGGAGTTTGCTGACAGCCTCCCATATTTCCATTTGTCTGTCACAGTGTCCCGTACGTCCCTCCAGCATTGAGCTGTGTGTGTTGACCTAACTGAGATGGAGAACATCTGACTCACACAGATGAATAGTAGCCTTGGTAACCGTGAATGTGGCGTGGACCAGCTCAGCTTGGACCATGTTGCATCACCGCTCCGTCTGAAGACTGTCAGTCCTCAGACAGCTGACAGATCACTTCATTGGACATGCTGCACAAGTGTTTGTAGTTTATCTTCTCACATACCTCTTCTTTCAGATTCACAGTCCTTGTCTTGCATTCTCCCCAGTGACACAACACAGTGTGTGTCTGCCCAAATGACAGATTACTTAATCTGTCACGCTGAAGAAAAATGTTTTATTTTGAACCAATTTAAAAGATATGACTTCTACACCATGGTGCTTGGCTTTAAAGCACAAGTCACTGTGATTTAATATTAAGGTTGTGATTTCAAGACACTTGCCTTTTTTTAAAGTCCAATACAAGATTTTTCTGTAATAGTTGAATAACTTTTTCCCAGAATGTTGTTTTTTAACTTCTTTTTCATCTTCATACTGGTAGATTAACCACATGTAGTCTGCTTGCCCAAAATTTTCATGAAGTGTTTGCTCTCAGACCCTGCAGACCAAATCCAATCCGGCAGGTCTGCATGCAGTCTGCCACTGTGTCCGTCCTGGAGTATGATCAGGGATTTAAACTCTTAGGCCACGAGGATCCGATTCAAAATCCAATTTCTGTTTGGAGAAACTATTTATTTCAGAATGGAAAATATGTAGATGCTGTGCAGCTGTTCTCCTTTTGCTGGAACATAATGACTGGATCAAATGCAAAGGATCTGCAGGTGACACAGGTTCCTTAAAATTTTAAGCGTTGATTCCAATGCAGGAAATTCTTTCTATATATTATTGATCATATTTAGCTCAGAATGTTATTACATCCCCCCCAATTTAGCATTTTATATGGATGGGAGACAGAAAGAGGGATGACATTTACTAATGGGCATAAGTAGGGCTGTGCGATAAATCGATTTTATTGATTAATTCGACTTTGTACTTAATGTCGATTTGTTTTAATAAAAATCGATTTTCTCATCAACATCCGCCACCAACGCCTGCCCGCTGGGCTCCCGTAGTTCAGAGTGCACGCCCCCCTCCCCCCGCGTTTGATACACAAACAACATGGCGGCGAGCGGCGCAGATCTAAAGGCACGTGTCCACTAGATGCGATTTTCCCGCACAGCAACACACCGCATGTGTGAATCGCACGGACGGCGGGCGGTCACTAGCGGACCACAACATTGTCACATGACAGCAGCTCAAGCAACAGCAGGCCGCTACTTGGTCACGTGACCGAGCTTCCAGCTGGACAGTCCCGCAGATGAGTCGGATAAACACAGCGGCTCGGCCACAAACTTTCCCTTTTACTTCAAAAACACGTCAATGAAAAGTATTTCTGAAAGCATTTGAGGCGAGAAATAATCTGCAGCAGCTGAGTCTGTCCTCGTTTTAGGTCACCGACGCATAGTTTAGAAGTATGAGGACAGTTTCACGATGCGTGGAATCTCTGCACGCCACATCCAATTTGCATAAAGTAGAAGTCAGTCTACTCAATGCAAGTGAGCTGCAGCCCTCTCCAGGTAAACACACCGGATCACAGCTGGAAACGCACTGCAACCGGACCAGCATGCCACATGCGGCGCATTTCCAGCTGCGATCGGGTGTGTTTACCTGGAGAGGGCCGCAGCTCATTTGCATAAAGTAGACTGGACTCCGCCGTGCAGAGATTAGGTAGAGGGTTAAAAAAAACATTGGATAAATCGTGAATCGGGATTTTTTGTGAAAAAATCGGAGATTTTTTTTTTTAGGCCATATCGCCCAGCCCTAGGCTCAAGTCAAATCAACCTCAAATATGCCACATTAACATCCACATTTGTTTGTCTAACAGGCAAGAAATGGATGCAAAGACATAAGAAATTTCACCAAAGAGACTTGAGATATGTGAGGAAGCACCATCCCATTATCCACAGTTCACTGTTAAATAGCATATCATAAAATGGGAGTGGGGGTCAGTAGTGTGGTTTGATTGGAATGTGATTTGCAATTGCTATAGGTCACAGATTGAGGGGTTTGATGTGAAAGGATCTACATTTTTGCGATCATCTCTTTAATTTATTGCTCCCATTTACTCTTTCTTTCAGTTTTCCTCCCATCTTTTGTGTTGTTCTGTTCACATCCCTCAAGTTGTCCATCTTGCTTTTAATTCATCCATGACCCAATCCCGATCTGTGGAGTCTGCTGCTCCATCTGCGCTCCACTCTCACCAGCCAGGCAGACATACAGGAATCTTAACAAGAACAAACGGCAGGAAGACCGGCCTGCACAATCATAGTGTAGGCTGGCCAACATCACACTGTAGCCAACCTCAATTTCCTTGTTCATATTTATAAAGATTGATGTATCCTTGCTTTGTCTGCTTAACGAAGGTCTGGCATGAAGCACCTTCCAAGTCACCATCTGGTCAGCCTCAACCTGTCTGCTCAGTTGACTGGTTCTTCTGTGCCGTCTGTCTCCTCGGCCAGGAAGACGTCTGGGGATAGCTGGCATGGAGTATCACCACCGATTCCTCCAGCAGGCCCAGGTTGAGCGACAGGGACATGCTGGCTACAAAATGGTCATTAAGGGAAAATAAGGAGCTGATTCTGTTCCCCGTCATAAAACTGGGGCAGGAGGACAATGGTTCACCTTCTTTTCTGTCATAAATGTTATCTCAGGTACAGGTGATTAGATTTGAATGAAACTTGGGGGAATAATGTTCCTCACAATTAAGACTTACTTTGTCTAAACTGCACTGACTTGACTTAGGTTGTTTGTGCAGTTTCAGCCTCAAGATGTGATTGTTCAAGATGTGGACTAAAACAGTGGTATGCAACCCGGGTTTTGTTTCTTGTTGATGTAAGTACTAGTGACAAAACCATTTGACAAAAGGTGTCTTTACGCGTTTTCAGCTTTGTAAGGTGGCCTGAAGCGCTATGCGCATGAGCAAAATAGAAAGTTCTCCAGCTAGTGGTGGAGTGGCTTGCGTCATCTCTCCTCAGCCTTTGGCTTGTTGCTCAGGCATCCAGCCAGGACAGGCCTGGCTTTACAGCAGTTGGGAGGGCCCACTTATTTGTCCAGTTAACAAAGCCCAGACTGCCAGAGAGAGCCAGTTTTTGACTTTTGGACTACTACAGCATAAATTTGTTTCGGGAGATTCTTTGTTTGTAGGTCATAATTATGCAGGAGAAATAAGAACCATCCAGAAATTATATTATAAGGAAAGGATCCTTTATTTGTATGGAGACACGGAAAATATTGGGTTTATTTTCAGTCACAGGAAGAGAAATATCAGTGGTCAGTAGTGGTTGTTGCTAGATGGTGTATTATTTGCAAAAATGTAATTGTTGTCAAGGGTGTTGTGGAAAAGTGCCGTGTTGCAGACTGTGTATGTGTTTTAAGTTTGCCTAGACTGCAGTAAACACCTTATGCCTGGAGCGCTTCATCTATGCAGTTCTCTGTGGCAGCTTTTTCTTCTACATTTTCTGGCTTGCGATATTTAAAACAACCCATCAAAACTGAGCATTCTCTATAAACTTTGCAAACTACTCTTACTCCTCGGTAACATGACGTATTATGAGGCTCCAGGATCACTACAAAACTAGCCTTGAAGAGAAATTGTTTTGTCAGTATGCCCAAGAATGCCCTAAAATGCACTTCCATGAAAACTGGGCAAACTCTTATTATTATCACCATTGCTTTCATTGATGGAATAAGACTGCTCTCTTTGTAACGTCTTGATCAAAGCATTCTAGTGGTCAGCTGGCAACAAGCTTTTAATGTGAAGCAGCAGGAAGTGTTCAGTTTGATTGTTTATGGAGGGGTTGGCCAGTGTGTGGTGGTCTGAATTTGTGGGGATTCTCCCATTAATACCTAAGCACGGTGAATGTGAGATGCCTTTGTTGGTGTTTCATCAGGCTTTGTGTGATGTCTGGCCAGCCGAATCACTGATGGCCTCATTTAATCACTTCAGAGCAGATCTGTTTATATGAGCGAAAGAGTACAGAGGATGAGAGACTGTTGTTTAGAACAAAGTGGACAGACTGAAACTTTGTAGTTTATGTTGTGTGTGAGAGAATGACAGGGATTTCTTTTGTCCTGTGTTTTTTGTGTCAACGTGGTAAGCTGCAGATGTAGAAAACAGAGAGGAAGACTGCAGTACCTGCTAGCAAAGAGTTTACAATGCATCAGTTTGATGCTGGACTGGGATTTCGATTGTACATTATTCCCTATTTCTTTAATTGCTGTCAAATCTCTGCTTTCTGCCTCTGAGTTTTCATAAAAAATTACCAAAAAACACCTTTCTTATTCAATAAATAACCAACTATGTGCATGTAATAAGACTTAATTGAAATGCCAATTTAAGGGTATTTCCACACCTGCTGCAATACTTTGTTCTCAAGTTTGTTTGAGTCGAATAATTATGAATAATTATTATTTTCTGCTCAAAAAGGTCAAAGATCCTTTTTTGGACTGGTCCAGGTCAGGTGTACTCTGCTGCATCATGTGTTCATGTGTGAAAGCTCGTTGTACCAAGCATACCACTGATGAGGATATAGAGTATTTGGTTTGACAAAAGCATTCAAAATCAATTAGTCATAAGAATTCTGTTAAGCATGACAAGAGTCCTCCTGTCTGTACACCCAAAAAGAAAAGCAGCAGAAATGTTGATGTTGTATGAATGAAGAGTTGGGAGGAGGGACAGTCTTACTCTGGCATGGTGCGAATCAAACATACTATATAACTGGGAACCATCAGAGGCAGCAATCCTGGTGTATTTTCACCAATGTTATGAGCGACAAAGAGAGCTGACTGATTTACATTTGCCATAAAAGCAGACCAGATTCTTGACATCATTTAAACTTTCTTCCTGCAGTTGTGCCCCAAGTTTAGCTGCATTTGCCCCTAAACTGCACAACACACTTAACTCTCACTGGGGCAGTGCCACAGCCTTCATTATCAGTCAAATCTGAGTGGCTTCCCCTTTTTTTCTGACCACTTGAAATTAAATACTTGAGTGGCCACACACTAAGAATTTCAATCAGCCCTTTAGAGGCACTTTATTGTCGTGTTTTTTGTATTCATAATCTGAGATTCTCCCTCGCATGTTCTGCCTAAGGAAGCACGTTGTCAGTATGTTGAACCAACTGGTTTGCATTTGCTAGTCAACTCTTCGTAATGCATTAAGCATGTGGGAAATTTGTTGCTTTGGAGCTCTGTCATCCTGCAAATCAGCTCCTTTACCGTAGTGTGTACACTATTTACAGCAGTTAATTTGAATGTACTCACAATCACTTTACTGTTCATTCTGTGCCACAGTTGTCATTGTTCTCCAATGCTGTAGACAACACGACCTGCTATTTTATTGTTCATTAAAACTTACGCTAGCCACTGGTTGCCATGTAAAACCAACTTGTGGTGTTTCCTACCTAATTTCTTGCTCATCTTTTCTTTAAGAATGCACTGGCTATTGCAGTCCTTGCTGCTGTGTTTTGTCAGGAGGCAGCAGAGGAAGCAATGGTGTCCTGAATCCAATGCATCAGTGCAGCAGCAGACTGCAATGTTCAGTCTTTGTGATGTATGTTGTATGCTCGTGTGCTTTCTGAAGTTACATAACAGCAGAGGTCTGCAGGTACATGCGCTGTATTGCGAAGCCTGGCATATGAACCATCCAGAACGCTTTAATAATGTGCATTTGTAGTATTTCCTATTTTCACTCTTGCAGAAAAGTGTAAATGTAGACACAGACACAGTTGTGAGAGATCATAAATTAACACTTTGAATTTGTAATTTTGACTGTATTCCTTTCAGTGGATTATTCTGGGGATTGTAATTTAAAACATAAATACTTTTATGTACAACTTGTTTATTAATGTCTTTTATGAATTCACACATTTCTTAACCTTTTTGGTTGTGGAAGAGTAGGGTTCCACTTTTGACTAGACATACAAAGCCACTGCAAAAAAAAAAAAAAAAAAAATCGCACAATGCAGGCCTGTGTAATTATGAGGCAGGGAGCATGAAGTCCTCGTCCACTCTCATTCATTCGCTGACTGCTCATCTGTATATTCCTTCCCCTCTGTCCTCTCCAGCAGTTAATTTAAGGAGCAGATGATGAGAGTGAATCCATTAAAAAGACTGTGATTTAGAGGGTTGTCACCCTCCTCTGCTCACTCCCCTTCCTCTTATTGCAGTCTTATTGCTCTCCTCCTCTGACGCACACACAGTTACTCATCACGTGTATGTGTATACCACTGCATTTCTGACTGACATTTCACTTTTCCTCAGTGAATTTATACAAAAGCTTTCTTTAAGCACGTTAATACGGGAGCTGCACTTCTGTGGCATGTACAGGAATCAATTTGGAATGACCCCCAACATCATACAGGGACATAACTACACCCACTGCCAGCAATTAACTCATTAGAATTGTGGCAGCGAACAGGAAGGATGGTGCCAACGCTGGTACCCTGGCAGAGGAGCTATTGATTGGCTGGTCCTGTCATGCAAAACAGTTATTTCTGTGTGGAATTGACTATATTTATACATTTGCTGGGTAACGCACAAAAAACACAAGAGTGCTTCCAGTTTCAGAGGCAGGCTTAAGAATTTTGTGTGGGCGGTGGCTGTTTGTGTTTCCTGCGTAGGCATGTGTTTTCTAGACCGCCGCCAATATCTGAGAAAGAATTGTTCCTAGAAGAGCATATTGGGTTTAGCGGTGTATTTTTCTTTGAATGTAGCTGCTGTACACGAGTAATCACTGTAGTGGTAATTATCAACACAGAAAGAAGCCTCTCTTTTTCCCTGTCTGTACTGTCTATATTTACTGTAAGCTGTCCCTTAGACACAAAGTGCTCCCAAACTGATTTTAAAAATTACAGATTTTTGTAGAACTTCTCTTTGGCTTGAGATCTGACTTTGTGGCAGATTTCCACCTCACTCTCACCTTGCTGTTCTCACTTTATACAATAATCAATACTGTTAGGATGCATAATTTTTTTTCACAGTGCAGTCAGTGACTTAGAACACATCAAATCGAACTAAAACAGGTGAAACTTTTTGCAATATGAGGCATATTATGTAATTTGCCATTTATTATTTATGTTTCTGTCTTGAGATGAATTGCAATGTAACTGTTTAAATAATCGTTGCAGTTGGTTTCTCAGACTCATTTTAGTTTTAAAGGTGCCAATACCTCCATCTCTCCAACACACACAAATGCAGTCCTATCAAGTGCAGCTATATCAGTGAGTGATCTTTGCAAGCAGCCATTTACAGCGTTTTGGCCCTGTGATAAGAGCAGCTGCAGTGACACTAAAATCGACCTCCTGTCTTCTTCAGTCAAAGAAAGAGGCTCCAGTAAGTTAAACAGATTCTGTCATAGCGAGGACACATCCTATTGTTGTACTGTTAGTCTGATCAGTACAACGATTGAATTATGTGTGGCTGAGTAAGTGAGGAAGTGCATGTGAAGACAAACAAAACTTTTGCCATATGTCCATGTGTTTCTGTTGGTTCATGGATGGCTGTTAGTATATTCCCATTAGTAATGTGTTTTGATGCAGATACAGATGCTTATATTTTTTTAAAAAACTGATGATAACATATTTACACCTATGAATCACTACATCAAAACCACATGCCTAAGCTTGTGTAGGTCGCTCCTGTGCTGCAAAAACAGATCTGACATGTCAGGGAAAGTGCACGGGTCCTCTGGAGGTGTCCTGCGGCATCTGACATTAGGATGTTGGCAGCGAACCCTTTGGGTCCAGCAGGTTTTCAGAGTGGAGCCTCCTTAGATCGTGTTTGTTCCTGCACAACCCATATGCTCAATCGAATTGAGATGTAGTGAGTCTGGGGACTGGATAAATGCCTCAGGCTCTTTGTTGTGTTCCTCAAGTCGTCCCTGAGTGTTTTTTGCAGAGTGGCCAGGCACAATGTCCTGCTGGAAGAGGCTGCTGTCATCAGGGAGTGCTGTTGCCGCGGGGGATGTACGTGGTCAAAATAACACATCATATGAATGCCAGGACCCAAGGTTTCCCAGCAGAACACCAAAACATGATGAGCGATATTATTCGCCTCACCTTTTTACTGCTTTTGGTTTTTGGTTCGCTGGTTTTAATGCTGTGGCTGATTGGTTTAAGCTGTATACATTTTTTAGCATCAACACACAACATAAACAAATTTGCTACTGATCTCTAAGATATGTTCTAAAAATGGTGAAAACAAGTTAAAGTAAAAAAAACAAAAAACTATTTTCTGGTGCTCAGCATTTGACAAAATATGTCATGTAGTCCTGTTTTTTAAATGATCTCAAACCTACTATAGTATTTCTGTGTGTAAAATATGTGCAATAAGCTAAAGTTGACTAATTCATCAACCTGGCTCTTGTTGGTAGCTGTGTGTCCAAACTGTTACTGTTGCAACTGAAGTCCAATCTTCCAATAAAGTCTAATTCTTGTGCTATTTTCTGCAGTGAACACACAATTTTAGTCCGACTCTGACTTGTGTTTTCAACAGGAAATCCAAGTTGGATGAAATTGGCTTTGTGATCTTGCCTGTGTATTGTGTAATAAAGTGTATTAAGTCACATCTGGATGCAAGATGCTGGAAATGGGAGGAATGAATGGGTTGCAATTGTCTTAAAATCTTGCAATCAGCCTTCTTATCTGACTCTTGTTAAGTCACCAAGTTCTCTCTGCTCTGGAGTAATAATACCACAAGAAATCTTTAAAACGTATTAAATTTAGTTTTATAAAACATGTTTGCTTTTTGCTTTTTTTTTTTTAACCACAGACTGAGTTTTCAATCCTAGTCTGCATCTCTCTGCCTCAGCTGCTCTCCTCTTCCTCACCGACTCTGTTTCATCAGTTTGGCGTTCAGCCAGGCTGCTCAGTGGGTTACAGACAGACTCTGCCAGCATGTGTGTGTCTATTTGTGTATGTTTGTGTGCATCAGATTAACTGGCCTTTTATTCCACCACCTCTCTAAACAGAGTGTGTGTATTTTCCATTTTTCTCGCTGGCATGACCTCACATACCCCTGTTCTGTGCATTTACGTTAACATTTTGGCACTTTGCTGAAGGGCATAACAGCATTTGGGTCCAGCTTAAAATCTTCGCTTAAGTGCACCTTGATTAAAGTTTCTTAAGGATGAAGGAGAGATTTTCTTTCTTCAACCACCATCGTCATGGATGCGAGTCATAAATGCGTATTCTCCCATTATGACATTTTCTCTGCAGACGGTGGGAGTGCTCAGTCCTAGATTTTACTCAACTCTCCCTGGGCCTTTTTAATTAATGCCAACAGTGGTTTTTATTAACATCTTTTTCCAGCCCTCCCTGTGGCAGCTGTCATTCTGATTACAGTGAGAGTCAAACTGCACCCCAAACTGACTACTAATGAAGAAAAAATTAACTTTACTTACAAGTACAACACATTGAGTCACGTATTGATGCTGTTTTCAGCACGTGTGGACTTGAGGATAAATGGCATCAACAAATGTAAGACTTTGATCATAATGTCTACCTATACATGTAAGATAAAACAGTGATTTTGCTGGGCTGCTCTTAGTTTGAAATGTGTGTCTGTGTTGGAGAATGTTTCTGGAAAACAGCACTTCTCAGCGAGCCCACCTTAGTTAAATAAACGTCTCTTCTTTCTGCTTCTCTGCTCCAGTAGGCACTCATGTATTATGAGCTCAGAGAAGTAATACTTGCAACAGGGAGGAGGATTTGCTCCTTAAACTAAATCAGCAAGTTCTGCAAATTGGCTCTGTATATTTGCATATTTTACCAGCTCCCAAGCAGGGAGGGAAAATCACCTTTTTGTCCTTCAGCGTCATCACTGACGGATTCTAATATTTACCAGGAAATGTGACAGTTTTCCCAATAATAAGTCAGACTTTCAAAATGGAATTGAAGCTGTCATTTGTGGCCGGTTACTGGGCGAAGTGGTCGACACTGTAAAGGGAAGGAAAAAGTTACCAGTTTGACTTATGGTTGATGGAAATCTGTTTTTTTCAGAGCATGTATCCTGTTTGCATGGCTAAAGTATATACAGGATTCCAAATCTTTAAACAGAACATTTGATCTTATTAAAAAGCCATAGCAGAGCACAGATTGTTGTTTTAAGGTGTGTAATACATGCGTTACTCCCATTGTAGACCGCTACTACTCCATTAAGAGATAGTTTAGCCTTTACTCCAAATTCAGCAACATGAGCCTCACTGAAGCATCCAAACCGCCTCCTGTTATTGTCAGCTACAGCTGTCATTCAAGTTTCTTTATCAGGATTCAAAAATAACATCAAAACTTCTGATCTCTGAAGGTGAAGGCATGCAGGAAGGAGGCAGCACGCAAATGTTTTATTTGCTGATAACACCACCGAAGCTTTGTGTGCCAGTTGTGAAACCAGAAACCTTATTGTAAAAAAAGAAGAACAAGATCCACAGTTGTTTCTTGTAGCAGATGTGTGTGTCGAGTAGCCTGTTAAGATTATTGTATGCCTAAAAAAGCATGCCAGAAGAAGCAAAAGAGACACAGCAAAAACTAGAGTATGTTTTGCTTTTTTTTTTTTTAAACAAAAATGTTGCAGATAAATTAACTAAACATTTTAGTTCAACATTGAAAGCTTGTTGTGAAATAGGAGATTAGGTCAGTTATGTCAGTGTAGTTAACAAATTCACAAAATACAGATTCAAACTATATTTCTGTGTTTTGAATGGCTGCCTGCGCATATAATCGTTCACTCTCGGAGGTAGTGTGGCTTACTACATTTGTTAACAAAAAAAGTGTATCTGTTCGGTATGAGGACTGAGCGAAGGATGTCACAAACACCTCAGAACAGCCTAACTGAACACCAGAATTATCTGTCAGCAACTCTTAATTTGAAATATCAATTAGGCATATTCTGCCATTGATTCAGCTGAGGCTGCAGCCACATTGGTTTAATCTCCCAAGTATTTTTTTAATGAGTTGATTAATTATATATTATTAATTGTTTACTATATATATAATATTGAATGTGAATCCAGTAAAATGTCATAAAATAGTGAAGAATTACAGTTTCTAAAGACCCAAGGCCACCTTCAAACTGTCTTGTTTTGTCTGTTAGTTCAAAATGAAAAGATACTCAATTTCCAATAATATAAAAGCAGATTTTCATTACATTTTAGAAGCTACGGGTATTAAGGATTTCTGCATTTCAATAGCCTGTTATGCAAGCTGATATATTCATGATACACAACCATCAAGAATGTACTTGGAAAGCTTTTTAGCATTCTAATCCGTAGTTGCTCTGCTTGTTTATGTGCACGGTTTGTCTGCTTTTTTGTGCATCTTACAGCTTTTCCACTGTGCACCAACTTCATGTTTATATTTTTTTTGGACTGGTCAGAGCTGCACATCTGTCTATCTGTGACCCAGCAAGCTAACAACAGGTTATCAGCTGTCTTTTTGGCTGATCTGCTGTCCGACAGAGTCCCTTGCTGGCTGGTTTTATAGATGAGCTGCTGGCTGACTGCTTCACTGACCCAGTGGTGATGTGGTGCTGCTGTGCCAGGTGCTGAGTCATGGGGCTGCAGTGCCGATTATCATGAGGAAGTGGAGGCTGGGATGAGAGGAGATTTAGGGGGGAGGCCCTTGGTGGAGTGAACCTTCTCTGTCTCGGTGCTCCTCCCCCAGAGAAAAGGCCCCAAAGCTGCCACAGCTCCTCCCTCCATGCAGCCCCATTCACAAATCCTCCACCAGGAAGGCAGGATATGGCTCGGAAACAGCAGAGAAAACAAGATTCCCAACAGAAACAATTAGTTGATTAATTTAAAGACAATCAATAGACAGTTAATCAGCAATTTTGAGTATGGATTAAAGAGCCAATATTGTGCTTTTTGATTTTTATCTGTTTCTGTAATGTGTTATGGCTTTTTTTGTGTGCATCTAAGCCCAAAGTTCACACCAAATCGAATTTTTTTCTGCCACAGTTAACATGCTCATTACCTACCTGAAACACCTCATTCATGTCCAGCCTTTTTTCATTGTTACTTTCTTATGTCACCATGTCACATATTTGCCTTAATAGAATGATAAGCTTCCATGTGACAATTTCACTTGCTAAAACAGCTTCTGCTGGTGCTATAACTCTGTGCTCATACTCATAGATCTGATAGATCTGTAGTTATGGTACGTAGCCAATTTTAACTTGCCTTCATTGGGCCAGCTGAATAATCAGAGCAGTCTGGGCTTTTCAGGAGGTCAGCCTTAAGGAGACAAAATGTCTAAAACTGAGTATTTCAGATGAACTGTGACAAGAGGTGCTGCAGCAATTTACACTATAAGAGGACTTTATGTGTTTTTTTTTTAGTACAGAAACTTATTCTGGAAGACCCTAAAAATACAGTTATAAGTCTGTAAATGTGCATCATGCAGGCTTTTACTCCAAATATTGTCATCTTAATATCATTGTAAGTTATATATATATATATTTTTAGTTTTTGACATGTCAGCTTAGATTTGTTACCAGAATAGTTTTTTACCGATTGTCAAATGTTTTCTTAAGTAAACAACAATGCACACAGCTCAAGAGATTGGTGATTGACCCCTCTCTCCTCTGAGGAGAATGAAGAGAGACTAATTTGAATTAGAGGGATTATGTGTCCATTGACAGAAAACAGCTGCTGTTGTATTTAATAGGAATAAGTAAAGGAAAAAGTTTGAGCAGAGCTGTTCGGTTTGAGATGTATTGCTCTTGGTCTTAATATTAATCACGTTAAACTGGTCTATCATTGGCCAGATATCACCATTCCACAGGCTTGCTGTCATTATTAAATCGCAAGTATGTTGATGTAAGGAGATCTCCCTGTTCATTTCACTGGCAAAACTCTTTCAGACTCCACTTCAAACTGCAGACTGTACTTCCTTGTTTTTCGAGGCCTGTGTCTACAAAATCCAGGGCCAAGAATTTGGGAACAGCCGTGGGAGGAAAATGGTCTCTTAGTAGTTTCGTAAGGTTTTCCCCTTTGGAGAGACAGAGGTCCTTTTCTCAGTTTTCATTAATTATAGACGACCGATTTCCAGAATCTTTGTTTTTCACCACAGTCACGTTAGTGCCTTGACAATCATGTTGGGCTGTCAACAATACTGCAATTCCTCTTGATATATAATATTCCTTTTTTTTTATACACGCCAGGTCAAGCTCTGAGCACAGACATTAGAATTATTAGACTATAAACTGATTTGCAAATTGACTGACAGTGGTTGACTGGCACTTCGGGTTAGATGGGATCAGTTGCTGTTCTTTTCTGCTAAATTAAATGGACGCTTTAATGAGGGGCAGTAAGTCTGGAGGAATTTATTCACCATAATGCAGCGTATATACGATCATCCTGACGGCTTCAGAAATATCTTGGTTAATTGCTCAGACCTATGTATTACTCCAGCACAGTATTGATCCCTCCAGTTGAAGCTGCAGACGTTTCCTTCTGCAACATGAAATCCTGGTCTTTCCTCACTCCTTCTGCTTCCACTTGTCTGAACACTCTCACACCAAAACATATGCACATGCTGTCTTTATTATTCATCTTTCTGTTCTCATTTTATTCCACTGCCTTTTCTTCCCTTCCTGTTTTCCGTCTTATTGCTCACACACTTCTGGGTCTAATTTTTCCTTTCTTTCTGCACTTCTTCTCTTTCATTGTGCCCTGCTTTCTCAGACACTCATTCTCTCTCCGTCTCTCTTTCTGTGGTCTGACCAGCTGGGTGGAAAGAATCACTTGTTTATCTCTCCCGCTGTCCGTCAGGGGCTTTTGCTTTGCCGGCACCGTTGCCTAGCAACTGCAGCCAAAGCCGGCATTGGCTGATGGTAATATGTGAGAGAGAGAGAGAGAGAGAGAGAGAGAGAGAGACTCCATGTTGACTCGGCAGACTGAGGACAGACAGACACGTGCTGGCTTCACCGCTCCCTCACCGCCGGAGAGGCTGCCAGCCTTTGTGTGACTCGCAGAGCAGCTACACACACCTTGGCCGTGTTCAGCAGAGACACACAAATACAGATTGCAGACTAGACCGAGACTCACTGATCCCACTGTCTGTCTGCAATTCACCAGCTACCATTTCATGTTTTCATCAGTGATTAATCCACTGTTTGTTTATTCTGTTAACGCTTCCATTTTCCATTTATCTGCCTCTCATCTTTAAAATATGCATCTGTGACACATTTTATTTCAAAGAATAACCACAATGTTTTGTAAAGGCAAAGTATTTCATGTGAATCACGACGTGTGAGATTTATGATTATGCAGCCAGAAAAAAATGTAGTTGCATAATGCGTTTTATGAAAGATGTGAAGTATGACAGTTCATTAAAGCAGAGTAGACTGTGAAATATGTGATGTTCGACTTCTTTCTGACTTTAACGCCTTAAGAAATTTGGTACACAGGTATATGCTACATCTCCTACTCAACTTAACTGAAGCCCAAACAACAGACAAAATCTCTGACAGCCTCTGTTTGATTCGCTGGTCACTGTTACCCTTTGTTGAAAGCTGGAGTGTGTGATTCTTGCATATCAGATAAGATAGTGCTTTATTAATCCTGTAGAAAATTCTTGAAACAAGGCACGACCCGTGGCGGACTGATCAAACTTCAATTACATTCAAGTCCTTGCCAAACAAATTCACACAATGCTGATTAAGCCTATCAGAGGGAGTTAAATCTCTCTGTATTTTGCAGTATATGACTCCAGTATACTGCAAGATACAATGAGATTTACAGTTATACATACTGCAGTATTGGTCTATCCATGCACACCAGACTGTCTGTGATTGGCTAAGTTCAGCTGATCAGTATATTGGCCAGATGTGAAATAGGAAGCAACAAAACTTGTTGAAGTATGCATGAGATTGCTGCTGCCATTCAGTCCACAAGTAAAAATTTGCAGTATTGTTAGGACAAGAATCAAGCTCTTCTGCTTAAAAAATGATTTTCACAATCATTTAATTGCCAAGTAAGCTACCTTTGTTATTTACAAAATTTTCTGTCGATCATCTAATTGATTAGTCCATTAATTGTTCCAGCCCTAATCATTGTAACAGCAAACAGTGAGGGATTATAAGTGTGACAGTAAACACATCAATAGCTCTCGTCCTTAAGAGCAAATTAAGCTGACAGTGAGATACATCAAATGGGTGCTGGGCAGAAAAACAGTGCACAAAACACCAGCATAGTGAAATGTGTCCACTGTGCTTTGCCACATCCAAAGGTGATATCACAAAGAAAAACAGCTGCAAATCTTCACATTTTTCGATTAAAGACTTATGTGTAACTTAACTTCATTCGACTACTGTGAACTTCAGAGACTTTGTTCATACTGTGGTGTTAAAGTTTTGGTGAGGTTTAATATTTTATAATGCAGTCCTAATTTAGCTGAACATAATGTTCAAGTTAACAAGGCAGAAACTTCCCCCTTTTATCTCACGGTGGTAATCTGGTGTGGCTGGTTTTCCTCACACAGAAACCTGCCTATTTCCACAGGGGATGCTCTGCCTGTGAGCTCCGGCACATGCTGTTCCCTAAATCTTTGCAGCAGCAGCAGTGCACTGATGTACAGTAGAAGTCTGATTCAGGCTTACACAAGGCATGTTCTAAGGATCTCATTGTCTTTCAACACCACGTCCCATCTTGCATCACCCTCCCCTCCTGTTTGGAAGCAGTCACATGTATCGTTGTGCAGAAAGATGCTGGGAATTTTTCCTCCTCTTTTTGGAGGCTGCACTTTTGGATCCAACAATCTCAACAATGATGCCTAGGGGACTGCGGCATCGCATCGCACGCAGCATCTGTCATACTGTAGTGTGAGGATGGGGTCTTGGCAAGCTGTGGATGTATGCATGCATGTGTGTGCGCGTTGTGTATGGGGTAAAGGAACAGAGCCAAAACCTCCCCCTCCTCCCATCCCTCTCCTCTTCTGAAGCTTCACCACCAGTCATGATGGTTGGAAAGGCAGGCATGTCTCTGGGCATGTGCAGACACATCTGGGCAAGAGTCAAGCTCCCGCTCAATACTGCCTCCTCCTGTCCAACTGTCTGTCAGTCTGTCACTGGTGCAAGATAAGCAGAGTGAGTAGCTCAGGTTGGGATGAACTTCGGCACCTTTGCCTTTGATGTCGTAATTTTTTTTACATTGCTGTTATTATCCTTTATGTAACCTGACTAAACACAGTGCAGGCTCCTGACAGCAATGTGGAGATAAAAGCTCTGACCCGGCCTGATAGTGGCAGGAAGAGAATGAATCGGAGCGTGGTGTCTGCAGCACAGTTCACCTCAGATGACACTTGGGCAGCAGCAGTGTTCGTGTCTGTCTGGGAGTGATGCGATGCCACACTGCCTCTGTTATAAATACTGTATCTGCCTCTCTCCACATCGCCTGACCTCGCTTAACATCACTTAAGACCTCAGTTGTCCAGGTTCTGCTCCACCCACAACAACAACCACCACTGCATTTCTCCTCCCTATTTTTGTCTAGTTATTTAGCTAATGGCTTGCATTTACACTGTGTGCATGGCTGTCATGAATCACGACATTATAGGCTTTTTGTTGCACTCATCCATCTGTGTTGTCTTGCAGTGGGCAGTCAGAAAGTGTATTGGGGTTAAAAAAAAAACTGTCTACTGGACCTTCAGCACACTCCATCTCAATTGCAGCCTGTCACTAGATTTAATAGTCTCTGTGGAAGAAGTCACATCAAAGGCTACAGCTGCAGAGCTTATTCAGTAGTGGCTGTGCCGCTGCATGCTGGGAAATATGTTTGAGTAGAGTGGATTGGTTCATATTGCCCCAATACTGGGAAGTATTATGATTTGGGGACACTTTCAGAAAAAAATTAAATTCCTGGTTAAGTGTTGACATGTGGAATCTTGTGCACTTGGACAAAATGTTCCTGCTCTGAAAAGTTTTTATCTCTCTGAACTCTAAGCGTTGTTCTGGGTGTTTTTTGCTCACAGTAGGCTCATTTTTCACTGCAATATAAAGTCCCGCACCTCTATGGAAACAGCACAACTATGGCTAGAAGTGGCGAGAAGTATAACAAAGTTATGTCAGAAATAGAAAAAAAGAAAAAAATGAAGTTACATTTCTTAAATATACCTGTACAAGGGTCTGCAGTTGTTATCAGTACTGGAAAAATTGTGACTCTACATACTGCAGATATTTTACTAATCACATTTTTAAATAGTTTCCATACTTGCCTCCTATCTGCTCTGTATAAACACAGCCTGCTTTTCAGATGAAAAGTCCCTGAATTTTTGTCTCATGACTGTTTGTTGCAGCTGAATCATTCATGGCTTCACAGTTGCATCAGGGCGTGCAGAATTTTTTATTTTTATTTTTTGAAGAATTTGGTTTGTGCAAACAACTTATTTTTGGTGAGACATGTAGAATGAAATGTTTTTGATGGAATATCACAATTTTAGGCCTACATTTGGTCAAAGTTCATAAACGAATAGTTCAAAGACTGTCAGAAACTTGAAAGCATGATGATTCTCTCTCTCGTACATCGTTGGGTTTAGATAAATGATGTCATTTGGGCGGTACTTTTTAAAAACAGCATGCCTTTCTGAACTGCCAGTAGATTTTGTTATTTACAGTGTCAAAATGTGAATAAATTTGATAAAATTGTCGGTCTGGTGTTTAATAGTCTTGTGCTTTTGTGTCTCAGGCCAGAAGACATGTCTCCACCTCCATGGTGTGTTCCCTTACATTTACGTGCCATACGATGGTTATGAGCATAAGCCAGAACGATACCTGCGGCAGGTGGCCTTCAGCATTGACAGGGCCCTCAATGTTGCCATGGGAAACCCCTCCTCCAACGTCCAGCACGTCTTCAAGGTGGTGCTGGTCTCTGGCATGTAAGTGATTCATGATTGTTGTTCTTACCAACACAGCTCAGCTGAGTTTTGCCCAGAATAGAAACTGTGTGAAACAAGACTGCAAACCCTGATTAAAATTCACTGTTGGAAGTCCTTATGATGAATGATCCAGGTTTATATGCTGATCTCATTATGTGTGCTCTTTGTCTTGTCTTGCAGGCCTTTTTATGGTTACCATGCCAAGGAGAAGCACTTTATGAAGATCTATCTGTACAATCCACAGATGGTCAAAAGGTAAGGTTACTGCGGATCGATGCATTTTAATGTGAACAGGGATCATCCCGGGCTCCTGTTGTTTGATGTTTCTGAATGCCAGACAGTGTGCACATGGCTCTGCCAGCTCACTAAACTGAAATCGATTGCTGCGTATTCAGTTGTTCACCTTGATTGGCTGAGTGTGTGTTTTGCTTGTGTGTGTGCGCGCGCTCATGGAAGCACATGGGAAGACTCTGAATTATTTTACCAGAGTGATCAGCAGTCGTGGTGACAATGTGAGCTACTGAATTGGTCCTTGGCAAAGAGCAAGTGACTCAGACAGAGAGGGAGAGCGACAGGAAGAGGCTGGAGGAGAGAATAATATATAACCGAGAGAGAGAGGGGAGTGTAGAAGGGGAGATGAAGCTAAAATCAGACCTCTGAAAGGTGTCAAAGAATAAGCACAAGTAGGAAAAAAACTAATAAGTGAGAGATAAAGAGGTTTAAGGAAAGAGGAAATGAAGTAGGAAGAGTAGTGAAGTTGAAGAGGTTGAATGCCAAGCCTGGCTGTCTTGAATCTATCTTCAGCTTCTTGTCTCTGATCAGTCAGTCAGTACGGGGCTCTGACCTTTAAAGGGGAAACATGACTCCAGGACAGACTTGAAACATTCACACAGAGACCTGCTCCTCATTCATCTTTATCTGTCCAGCAAGTACATCAAGTGTAAATACGAGGAAACAGGTTGTCCTTTTTTCCTGTGTGGACACACAACATGGTAATAAATGGGAGGACTACAGTTAGAGGTGTAATGAGGTGCTCCGTTCATTTAAATGTCATAGCTAATTTGATAGTGAAAATATTAATAGCTGTCTACTGTCTTCTGTGGCTCAGAGTTTTCTAAAGCTTTTGTAGCCAAATGAAGCAGGTGTTAGGAGTCCTGTCATAGGTACCTGTGCAGATTTCAATTTATGGAGAATAAGATTTCACCCATTGATGTCCTTTGCAATGCTGGACATCTGTCTGTGAGAGATGATGTGCGTGAGATAAGACCTTGTAATGCTTTATATTCCACACCGTAGCTGCATTTTATTTATCCTATGATGCAGGGTCACAGTGAGCTACACACAGATTGATTAATTACATCTTGGTAACTTTTAATGTTATTTCTCATAGTGACAATTATGTTGAGCAGGAGGTTTGTGCGGTAAGCATTGGATATAATTGGATGTTTGTTACTGAACTTGTGATGACTGCTAAGAGTCCTTTCTTAACTTCTGTAGTGTTTTCTTCACTTTCAACAAACTTCTCTGCTGTACCCCCAATGTTCTATCTTCAGACTTAACTTACAAAGCCACCGTAGGTACACACAGATGTATAAATCTAACGTACATATGTAGACGTTATTCAATAGAGTACAGCACAAAAAAGTCTGTTTTGTCAAGTCTGAGAATGTACTAAATTGACACTTAATTGTCTCTCCTCAGACTTTCATAACTACAAATTCTGTACTAGATAGGGAGGATCTAAGGCTGTGTTTATATAGTGTAGCAGAACAGCATGGGATAGAAGCCCAGCCCTCATTAATTTGAATAAAGCCAGATCATTAAATTTAGGGTGCTTTGCCAGCAAAGGTCATCTGGTAAAACGTTAAACCTGATTCAGCTTCCACCAGAACATGAAACACTGTCATCTGGGAAGGGCCTGTGTTACCTGATTACATGTGCAAATGTACATTCCTACTGGATTACTTTGTAATATGAACGCCGTGTTTCTGGTGTTTGTCTTCATACTAACTTTTCAGTGAAAAGAATCAATCCCTGTTTCAGAGTGTTAGAAATCTCTGTGTAATGTTTTGGTGTGTAATAAATCATCAGACTCATGGACCCGTTCCTCTAATACAATTTCCTGGATCCTATTTGTCTTACCTGAAGCTTCACCCCTACACCAACGTAACTCCTCGCAGTTTTCAGTCTGAACTGCTGCTAACGTCTGGTTCACACATACTGATGTGTGGCAGGCGTGAGCACCGAGTTTATATAGCTGTGTTTGGTTTGTTATACCAGAGCAAAGCGAGGACGCTCATTTCCTGAGTGTTGTGCTGCAATGCATTGCTTTTCTTATTCAAGTTATTTCACAGAGAACTTGGAAGCTGATTAGTGCAGTGATCAACAGGAGCACGGTTGATTGTGATTGCGTTAGTCATTGACTTGTTGTGGGATATACACGTGTTTTTTTTAGGATTCATTTACATAAGGTTCCTGTGGATATGTGAAAAATCATGACATCTACACATTTGCTGCAAATTTGTCTTTCCCAGCTTCATGAAAATGCAATACTAGATCATCAAATGATTGTCGTCCGGTGTTGATGCCATTCATAAGTCACTGACACATCAGCCCAACTTGTAGCAGCCAAAACCTTTTGATTTCAAAAGGAGATCATCGCATATCAACATATCGTCCATAACGAGGTGCGATCAAAAAGTTCAGACACTGTGCAAAAATTGTACCTGATTCAAATGTAGCTGTTATCCGCTTTGAATTCGTCTTCCTTTGCAGCGCTGAACTGCTTGTCATGCTCCTGCCACATCAGGCACACTCCTGGTATTTGTCTTCTGCAAGTGCATTAAGCACCATCTGTAAAGCATGCTGGAAATCCTCTACTGTGTGAAACAGCAACCCTTCGGTTTTATTTAGGGGAAGAGGAAGACGTGCAGGGAATCATATCTGGCATGTTGAATGAGTGGAGAGCAACGATCGCAACGATCTGCCCAAAAAACCTATGCGTTTTAAATACTGTGTTAACAGACATGGTTGGCATCATCCACAGTTCATGTTGTGTCCCTCAGACGCCTCAGGACATAACACTAGAACTCGATGTTGGCAATCTGATCTTGAGGGATAAATGAAAAGTGTACAACTCCATGAATGTCAAACAAAATGAAGAGCATGCTCTTAGTTGTGCTGCTGACCTCAAGGGCCTTTTTTGGCCTGGGACACTGCAGGCTCCTACACCAAGAACTGCTGTTAGATCTCTGGGCTGTAGCCAGAGACTTCCAGAGTGTTTCAGACATGACAGGAGCACTGGAAGCAGTGTAGCGCTGCACCAGGTCAATGCTTTGAAGGGAGGAGTGGTGAGGTGCAATTTTAGCTTTCTATAGACACGTTCTTAGAACATCTTGATCGCATCTCATTCACTAAAAGCAACCTCTTTGTTTATAACTAAAGGAAAATTCAAGTGATTACCTGTAATCATGTAAATGTCTTTCCATTTTACCTGAATTGGCTGACATTTTATGGAGCAATCTCTGTTTGTTGCAGAGTGTGTGAGCTGTTGCAAAGCGGAGCAGTGATGAACAAGATTTACCAGCCTCACGAGGGCCACATCCCCTACCTGCTGCAGCTCTTCATAGACTACAACCTGTATGGCATGAACCTGGTAAACCTGAGTGCTGTCAAGTTCCGCAGGAGCCATAGCAAAGGTAAGCTATACAAAAGGAGAGGTCACAATTTCTCATCCCTCATCTCTGTGATTCAGTTTTATTTTTTACTTCTTTGGCAGGTTTTCTTTTGCTGTGCTTTTCCTTTTTCCTTCTAGTTGCAAATTATTGTGATTTAATTCTAATTTTAACGTTCGACATGTTTCCTCACCTCTTTACCTCCTCTCTCTTTAGAGCAGTTCTTGGTCCACACATATATTGAGCCCCCTCTGCTGTCTCATCAGCTTTAGGACACAGAACGCTCTGCTGTTTTTTGTCTCTGCTGGACAGCTGGCAGAGCCGGTTTTCTTACTGTTCACTTTATTGTTACCCCTTGGCACAGCAGGGATGAAGCGCTGGCTGAGGGAAGGCTGCCATGCCTTGTGTCATATCAAATCAGTCCTGATCTCACCTCAGCCTCAGGATGCCTCTGTCTTTTCAAAGCTCTCTCTGTTCTCATCTCTAATGTTGCCTTCTCGCTTCTCTTCACATGTTTGTCTTGTGGTCTTTGCTATTTTCTTTCTTTCTCCCTCCTTGTACTCACTTTCTCTGACCTCTCTGCAGCTGCTCATCAACGAGGCAGAAGTAAAATGTAGAGGAAGCACACCCTCTCCTGACAATAATTTAGGAAGCTTTTAGAGAAAGAGGAAAGTGGGGAATCGGAAGGTGTAAAGACAGAACAAGCAAGCAGATATTGGGTGTCGGCAGCAGGCGCGTTGTAGTCTCCAGACTCTCTCACTAGTGTTTGCTTGAGCTCCCTGTAGCTGAGTCCTTTGGAGCTCTGTCAATTCTGCAGTGACAGTCCACAGACTCACTGCATCTTCTCCAGGTTTTTGCATTCAAACACTGATTCATAAGGCTTCTACACACCAAAAACTGCACGTGACAGTTTATGGAATGTAAACAAAACATGGGGAATATTTGTCAGGCTGTTTTTGTCTAATTTTAGCCACTCTGCAAGTGGCTTCGTAAAAAAAATATTGTCATCTTCCCAGTAGAATCAAAACAAATGGTAATACCTATTTTTGGCTGCTGTCTCTGTGTTGCTGGTTACCTAACAGTTGACTATTTACACATCCAGCCAATAGGGAGCAACATTAGTATTCATTTGGAGTTGTGTTTCAAGTTCACAAAGCTATGTATTTCAGAGTTCAGTGGGTTTGTCATAAAGTGTAACTCTTCTTACATGATCATTAACTTTGCATTGGTTACAGTAGTGCACCTATGTTTTTAATTTTGGTATACCAACACATAATTTAGGTGCAACCAAAATTTCTCATAGCAAATTTTTGTTGTGTTTGGTCGTGTTTTCTACAGGTTGAGAAATTACTTGTACTGATGTGTTGCATGACCTCACTGACTGTAAAAGGTGAGAGTGTATCCCAGGTTGTTTTCTGAAGCTACAATATACAGATGTCATTGAAATGCCTCACATGCAGACTATCGATACATGCTGCAGTTTACTGATTTTTTCCTAAACACCTCACATACATCAGTAGATGCTAGTTAGGTGGCTGGGCGCAAAGAAGTCTCTAGTTCCCACTCAGACAAGTGTGTGTATAATTATTCAAGTTTTACATTGATGGTGCTTTGAAATTTACATTACTGAGTCATTACTGGCTTATCATCCAGTCTGCTTGTGTTACCCTTCCATTATGAATTAGCGTGTCACATTAAAATTATTTTGTTTGAAAAATAAACTGAGAAATAAACACACTCTGTCTCATAAGGTTTCCTGTTGCAGCAAAGAGCCATAGAAATGCTCCCTAGTACTTTTTCATAGCATTTTGACACATTTCCTCTGAAATGTTTCTTGTACTTGGCCAACAGCTTGAAATAAGCACCACTCTTACAACTGTAGTGTAATCAGGGCTATAACTAATCTAGTCTCTGAATTTGCTTGTTCTTTGGGCTTAAATATTGCTCAGCATTGTCATCCATCTCCAGCTACTCTGAGCTTTTTGTATATCTCTGCACTTGTTGAATCTGAAATATGTACTAGCTCCTGAAAAGAGGCTGTTTGGACTTGAGGCAGTGAGCCCAGCAGTCACTTGGGCCTCACTGGGAGTGACAGATGGAGGGTTTGCTCCTCAGATCTTTGCAGAACCTGAGTCTCTCAAATGTATCTCCTCTTCCTCCTTATGGAGATTAAACCCCTGATTGCCAGCTCTGTTTGATCACAGCTTAGTTCAAATCTCGGGCCAGTACCTCTGCTCATCATGCCCAATCACACCTCTCAACGTACTCCCTGAGTGCGTCCCCCCCCTACAGGCCCGCCTTCACATGTCAGGGCATTAATGATTCAAGACAGGAAATTCCACACTTGAATTTAATAAAGTTCTTTTATAAAAATCCTCACGCCTGACTCACCTCCGACAAAAGCAGGGTTCCCATGTTTGATCCACCTCTACACTGATGCAATCAATGGAAAGAAGGCTTGAATGCCCCGTTCAACAAAGAAACCAAAATACCCCAATAATAGGTACACCTGTTTACATTTTCTTTCCCCCTCGAGCTGTAACTTGAAAGGAGCTTCTTAATCTGGGATCAAGTGGAAGAGTGATAAAAGAGGCTGGGTGGGTAAAATGTGCAAGGTTAAGATGAATGGAAACCTTAATGTGTTTCGAAGTCCATTACACAGCTTGAGCACTCACCTCCTAAGTACTGAGGTTGAAAAGTGTCAAAAATCCTAAAAGAATTTATCCTTGAAATGTCTCCATGCGACAAGATAATGACGTTTCATTCTACACACTTATGCTACTTAGTTACCTACAGTTTTTAAAAAGATAATTATGGTTCATTACAGCTGTATTTAGTTTTTGTCGTCTGTACCAGCAGTAGCGGCATCAAACTGTCCAGGTCAATTGCTTAGAACTAAGAAATCTAACCAGACAAGATACATGAGCCAGTCACTGAGTCAAGTTGGAAATGAAAAACCTGGCTATGCAAATATATTTAGAAGAAAAAAAACACTGTTAAACAGTAAAATCATTGCCAACTGTCTGGTGTAAACACTCAGCACAGTTTTCAATCCAGCTTGCTGGTTCAACTTTGATCAGCGATACTTGCCTTAGGTTTGGCTGCATGCAATTTATATCAATATTTTAAGTGAGCTCATGTTTGGTTTTGCTCCAATTAAAGTTGTTTAGATTGTTGGAGCAATGTTCCAAATTTCTTTAATGCTATTGTCACTAACAGAAATAAAGGCCAAAACTATAAAACAAGAACCATTTTGCATTGAATTATTTTTTTCATGTCAGTTTTGATGTCCATTCACTACAAAGGAAAATCCTCAATATCAGCAACTTACAAATAATTAAAAGTGGGAGTTCATTTTTTACCTTGGAAGCAATAATTTGGGATTAAAATAATCCGTATAATCTGGAAACACGTCTGGTGGTCTGTCTTAGTAGATGTAGGTTGCTCAGTTGTCATTTTGTAAGCCTTATGCTGTATCTGTAAACACTGAAAAATCAGCGTGATTTAGTAACTACACTACTATAGCATATAGAATGCCAGAAAAAGATTTATTACTAATGTACTTTGCCAAAAACACCAAGATGTCCTAACACATTTTTGTTATTTTGCCGTATGCAAGCCAGCATGCTTTTCTGGTCAGTGTAACCCATAATCCTCTGCACAGTGGAAGGTATGTCACATATGAGTCACAAAAATGTAATTTGACACTGCAGACTGCAACAGATCTATGAGCGAGATGGTCAAGGAGCAGTAATGTGATGAAGTACTATGTGCCGACTGTATACAACTTTGCCGTATTTTATAAGGGCAGCTGTAGTACATTTTGAAAGGAAAAACAAAAAATATGCTAGTTAGAATGCAGGGCAGCCGTCAGTGAACACCAGACCATAACCAGCATCCACTGGGCAGAAGTCAAAGGTCATTGAATCTGAGTTGATAGATAACTAGTGAAAGACAAAGGAGGACAGTCACGTCTGACACCAGAGACTCTTCCCTTCTGTTGTCACATGTATTTGTCCAATTGTTATAATGCGACTCTTTCTCCTATACTCAAGTCACATGATGATAACTGAAGCGACACCTTGACAGCTAAACCAATGACTCCATTCAGTAGTGAAGACTGAGATTCAGTGAAGACTCCATTAAGAGTGTAAATGAATTGTTTCCCAAGGTAGCTTGCTTGTTTATTTATTGCAATGGAATATAACCATGTAAACATCCTTCAAATATTCACCTTCATTTAAGCTATGCAAGCATATGAATTTAATATTCCTCGCTGCGAAAAGCAAGTGACACATCTACTTTTCTTCTCTTCTTTTGTAGAAAATCCACAGAAATGTCTTTTTGGCCTGCTGATAGATCCCCCTTTGAACCACTGCGGTATACTGCCATTCATTTTGTTTTGTGTGCCTGTGCTTTTTCCAGAAGAAGCAGCAGCGGCAACCCCAGATAAACCAACAACTTCAAGCAGTCGACCCAGCATCAGCCCCTGGAAGAGCCCCTGTACCTCCAAGCTGAACGACAGCACCCTGGGGGGCACGTTTGTCCGCTGGCAGGAGAACGCTATACCCTGGTGAGTCCCACCTGCAGACCATGTTAAGTTGAAGTGAATGCTCTCTGACAGCAGAGGCTAAATTCAGTGTTTATGCTCAATGCTCACCATGTTTCAAGGGATAATTCTTTTTTATTATTACTTTTCATTTCTCATTTCAGAACAGACTTGTTGTTGTATAATAGCTTTTTACGATATGTGCAATATCTTTCAGGATTTGTAGTTTTGTTTTCTCATTTGCGTGCTAATTTTAGTTACAAAAGACTGAAAACCAACCTTTTTTTTTGCTTTTAATTTGCTGCCTGCAGCTCTTTAATTCTGGACGAAGTGGAGAAGCAGAGCACCTGTGAGCTGGAGGTCGATGCCGTGGCTGTAGATGTCCTTAACCGCCTCGACATTGAAAGTAAGATCTCTCAGGATATTGTCTCCACCTTTCCACTAACCAATATTGTTCCCTGCACCAGCACAAATGTAACAACACAATAGGGGAGAGGAAGTAAAGTGAAAAGAAAGATGCAGCACATTTAGCTCAGATGACTGATTGGACGCTGCTGCTTAGACCTCCTCCCTCTGACTGCCTCCACACATCAAATCCATTAGCAGCCCCAAACATAAACACTGTGGAGCTGACCTAACACCTCCGGTCACAGGGGAGAGGAGAGAGGAAGAGATTAGCAGAGATGAGGGATTCCACGATGGAGGGATGAAACTGAGCGAAGCCAATAAAGCAGATGGTGTCATCTGATTTAGCCGTGTACCCCCAAGGGCAGATGCAACTATTGCTTTTGTTTGGTTTGCCGTCTTTGTGCTCAAGTGTGCTTCAACCTCAGACACCTGGATCTGTTTTGTTTTAGAGCGTGAAGAGAAAGGAAACAGGAAGCCCATCCTTGTACTTACGGAGGTGAAAGCAAAACAGTTGGATGGGAGGAGGAAGTGGAATCACCATATGTTGATAAGGGCTAAACAGAGTGTGGGATTTAATTTAAAAAATTACACCCATCTTTTCGGTTATCTCCTCTCTAACTGGGAGGTCAAAGTCTATACTAAGTGTCCAACCCATGCTGTAGATGTGTATGAGTAAACATAAGGGTGCAGTTTAAAAAAATGTTCAAAAAAACTGTTTCAATTCTCACTGATATTTGAAGCCACATGTGTGCAGGATTCGTTGGTGGAGCTTTAAAAGAGCGGTTCAGTTAACATGTCCTTGTTAGGAGAAGGCCTTCAGGTTACCCCTGCAGTGCCTGTTCTGCTGGATGTTGTTATTGCATCAGGTCTGTAAGTGTGCGGCGAGTCCTTATGATTTAGATCAGACTGGATTCAAAAGTGTAAACTACTCCGCGAATCTGTGTCAGAGTGAGGAAAGGAAAGGAGAGGCCACTTCAGGGCAGCCGATGCATGTGTTCTGACTCATACTTTTCCATCTGCTGCTAAAACTGCACTTTTGGAAACAGACCTACAGTATATATGTGCTCAAGTTTGTCAGCTTTCTCAGTTCTGGTGTCAGTTTTATTGGTTCATGCAGCTTGATATAAAAGCTGTCTTTGTTGGAAATTCCTTTAAAAGACAGTTTAAAAAGTGTGATGGTATTGTGAGCTGACACACTGTCTCTTCTTTGTGTCCAGATCAGATTGGCAGGAACCCCGGCCTGCAGGCCATCTGGGAGGACGAGAAGCATAGGAGGAGGGAAAAGAACCAGAACTCCCAGATAGAAACCCCCGAGTCACAAGGTGAGGACATTCGCAAAGAAAAATCTGTGTCATCTCTGTTCATGCTTTTATCTGTTTTTTTCTCTGTTCCCATCATAGAGGCTCAAGAAGCTCTTTTACTTTGCGTTTTCGGTCCTTTTTGTGGCCTAATTTTACAGTGTACTAGCTGAAGTATTGTCATTAGACTGTAAAGGTTTCAGTCAAAATAAACCGTGTGTGTTCGTGGTAATGAGAGAACATGCCACTACGAGCAACAATGTGTGTTTTTAATAGTTTTTGCACAATAAAGGAGTTCTATCGCACAGAAGAAGGAGATCTGTCAGGACTTAGACACACAGTACTTGCTATTAGCAGATTTATTGTTGGTTTGTAGTTTTTCACAGTATTGGTGGACAATAAGAAAAATACAGAGTATCACCAGACTTATTTGTTCCTATTCATACTGACAGTGTATTCACCAAATTAGTAATATTGCAAATGAAATCAAATCACCCTAACTTGAAGCTCAAGTCTACCTCACCACAGCTATTTTTTACTTCAGAAAACCTCACAGTGCATTGCTATGTGTAAGCTTCTCCCTGTCAGTAAGTTAACCTCTGAACCCTAAGCAGGTTCTAAGAATTGTTTTGCTTTTAGCACATTTTCTCCTTACTGTGGGTACTCATGTTTCACTGCAATATAAATTCCTGCACCTTTATGGAAATGGCACAACCATTGCTAAAGGAGAAGTCAAAAATATCTTTAATGCAGTGTAACTATGTAATAATGACATAGATTATAAATAAAGACAAAAGAAAGTTGAATATTTAAATTTTTTTATCCTTTATAAATTGAAAAAACCTGGAATCGACATGTACAAAGTTTGAACATGTGTTACAAATACTCGAAACAATAATGGATGTACACAATATTGCTATATAAGTAATTTGATTTTGCATTAGTTTCCATACTGTATAAAGACACCCTACAGTTCAACAGAAAAGTTTCAGAATTTTTGTAACATGATATGTTGATCACAGCTGAGTCATTAATAACTTACTGGTTTTGGTAATATAGTATATAACAGCAAACTATAGTTCAGTTCAAATAATAACAACAAAAACATTAAAGTGCTCATTTTTAAATGCTGCTGCTATGCCACGCATATTTATGGAACCAGCATGCTGATCTGACATGGACAGTTTTGACAAAGCATCTTTATCTTCAGTCAGTTTTTTACACAGATTAACGAGTGGCTGTGATCTGGTGACTGGCCATGTCCTGCAGTGAACGAGCAAACGCATGTTTTTAAATCACAAACCCGGTTAGTCTGCTGTCGGTACTTCGGCGGTGGATGTTGCTTCAGGTGAATGAGTTGTGAGTTGCAGAGCGTGGACAGCAGCTCTATGGGTCTGATTCGTGACATGACAGCACTTTTTTGCCGCTAGTTGCGTATATGAGTTTTTTTTTTTTTTTAACACACAGTACAGAAGCAAGCACCAGGCTCCTTCAACTTTTTTGCACCAGCAACCGAAGAGCTTGGCGTCTCTGTTTAACTCTTCCAACCTCGGGAAGCACCTTTTATTTTTATTTACTCTGCCAAGGAACGCGGCTAAGTTATTTGACAATCAGCGTACGTTTGTCTTTCCATCTATTTGTCTGTGTACAACATCACTCAAAAAAAACGGAATAACGGATTTGGATGACATTTTCAGGGAAGGTCAGAAATGACACAAGGGCCAAGTGATTAGATTTTGGCAGTGATGTGGCTTAAGTCTGGATCCACGGATTTGTTAAAGATCTCTGTATCACTGCATCACTATAACCATGACAACAATGGACTCACCCGCAGCTGGATCTCAGTTTCTTTCTAAGACCCGCCCCCACTCTACTTCCCATTGGCTAGTGATATTAGTTTGGTTAAGAGCAAAAGCTCGTCCCCTCATTCCATTGGTAGACAAACTCGACTGGCAATGTAGTCCTATCTTTTTTTTTTTTGAACCAAACGCTGGTGCAGCACACCGGAAATCCGGCACGGTTGTTTACACGCTTCAGGACGCAGTTTGATGATGTAATCATTTGCGCACCGGTAAATGCCGGCGAAATCCAGCCATTATTTTATCGGTTTTCGTGATAGGCAAAAAAAAACGACAACGATAATTGACCGATAATGCATTTTTATGCCAATATCGGACCGATAATATCGGTGGGCCGATATTATCGGATATCCCTATTGTCAAATGTATAATTTTAGCGACTTTAGACCTTTACATAAGTTGTGAAAAATTGGAATATTAAGGTGAATGCCAAAAGAGAGTGAATATTTCTAAACTGGCTTAATGGGGATGCAGTGCTGCAAAAATCTTGTCTTCAAAGCCTTGAAGCAAAAGGGAGTTTTTCCTCATGTCTGTGGTACCAGCCTTTTTGCATGACAGCATTTGGAAACTGTACAATCTCTGGCTAACTATTGTTCCCTCATGTTTAGCTCCTTATTATCCAGCTGAGGCATCTGTCTTAGTTTTCTCACTGAGCCCTTTTTCCAGTGGAACACAACATTTAAGTTTTCCATTACCTCCACCATTTCAGGGAATCATCACTCTGAGAGCTGTCCATGTGACTGGTGGTACAAGTTTGTCTTCTAACCACAAATAAGAAGTTTAATCTTGCCAGACTTTGAATTATCCTCACACACAGGGAGCTGTCATGGAAACGGGGTGATGAATAATCACAGGCTAATCTGCTGTGCTGTGATAACGTATTTGCTTTCAGACCCACATCCAAGATTAAACAAGGTTCCCAAGTTTGAAAAGTGAGGAGAGGAAATGATAATATCCAGGTCTTGCACAGATTATACCTTGTAATGAAAAGTATGACAAGTTCTGGCCTGGAATGCACAAGTGCTGTCATTTTTTATTATTGGGATCAATTGCTTTGAGTTAACTGACAGCAAAATTACCCTGCGATTACTGACCAAAATGTTTTAATTGTAGTTAAGAATTTGGTGTCTGGAAAACCTCTGGAACTTTGACTGTTCCCAGGAGTGACAGAATACAGCATTGAACGCATTTGTCTGATGTCTTCCAGATCGCGGTTTTGTCACTTCAACGGAGAGCGAGAAGATCTTCCTGAAGAGATTCAAAGAGATCCTGAAGGAGAACGAGTTTGACGTGTAAGTTCCTAATCCTTACTCTGATTTGTTTTCGCCATTATGTGCTCTGTAGACGTTTAGGGGTACATGATGAAACTGAAAGTCAGTGTCCGACAGTTATCCCACATCCCAGAGGAAATCCAGGGGAGCTGACACAGAACTGGAAACAATCTTTGAAAATAAGCGCAAGATGCTTCCACCCTCAGTGAGAAAAGACTTCTGCAGCATGGCAAACCACATTAGCAACAAGTTTCTCTCATCTTTAATTGTTTGTATTGAACCGTAATGAAGCTGCTGCATGTCCTCAGTTTCCCTGAGCTCCGTTTCAGCGTCTGTGTCCGCCCTCTCTTTCTTCTCACGGCAGCCAAGGAGAGGAGAGCAGAGGCCGAACAAAATGAAATGTGAATAGAACGATGGAGAAAGTGAAGTCAGAACAGATGTAGTGGAGAAAAGGAGGGGGGTTGAAGTGATGTCGCTGAGGTTACACACCCCTCCCTCCCAACTCCTACGATGTACAACCAGAAAGTATTTCCTGTTATAAATAAAAGTACAGTTGGCCCGGCAGAAGTGCGTGCTGCTGCATCAGATCCAGATGGCTCCTATTCACTGGCCTCCAATATCAAGCAGGAACACAGGAGTAGAGCGGTGCAGTGTGGGCTCCTCGGTGTCGAGCGTCTTGAGTGATGGAGCACACACTCATGGACACACAAAACTCGCTGGCTGCTCTCCCGATGCCTGGCTGCCTCAGTCAGTCGCTCTGTTAATACTCACACACAGTCTGTCACTTCCTTTCTGTTGGCTTTCCTTTACTCTATTATGCGCCGCTACTGTTGCTGGTGCATTCTCAGTGTCTCTCTTGGCTCTGCAGGCTTTGTTGGAAATTTCTCATTTCCTTTCACTTTCATGCTTTTTCATTTTCATGATCTCACATGTTTTCAGTTTTTCCCTTCTGTCACATGGACATTTAGCTGCGATGCCTAGTTTCTCTCCTATTCTGATATTTGGCCCTTTTTCTCTAAGATTTGGGTGTACTGATAGTCTGTCAATCCAAAAAAATAATCTTCTACTTTTCAGATTTATCTCAAGAGCAGCTTTTAGGTGAAAACAAGTAGCATATGCACTATGCTACCTATATTTTACTTATAGATATGGCAACATGTTTAACCCTCTGAATCCCAATTTTTGTTCAATTTCTTGATTACAGATTTTACAAAAAATGAAAAAAACTGCAAACAGTGTTCAGTGTTTTTCCAGGTGCCCACAAGTGTGTGCATTTTTACAACCTCTATAATCTCACACTATGTACATCAAAATTTAAAAAAACATTTTACCATGTGGAATGGAACAACTTGCTGTGAATTTGCTCCTCTATATACTGTTTTGAGCCTAGCTGCATTTATTTTATTGATCAAGCATGTTTTATTTTGCTCTTAGTCTCTCTAATGTTCTTCCATACATGTCTCTTATCTGTTCTGTGTGAGCACAGCCTGCTGTTTAGCTGAAAAATCCCCGAATTTCTGTCATGTGACTGGTTAATGGATCCATTCTCCCTTCCTGAAGCTCCCTGTTCTTGCTGTCACCAACTGATTAGGTTCTGTTTGCCTCTTTTAGAACAGTGGATCCCAGCTTTCATGGCTTGGTACAAGACCTTGATGGGTATATTGAGTGGACTGATGTATTAACTGATATCAGCTTATTACAGATAAATATCAGTATCATACTACTCAACAGCCAATAAGTGGCAAGAAACTGTAGTACAGAAATTCCAAAGTAGCTTTGAGACTGTTGAGAAATAGTCAGTTACATAGTTTGTCCTCAAGAGGGCTCAGACAATTTTATTTTTTACACTGTAAATTATTCCTGTTGGTTGCAAAAATAATCTAAAGAATTTGTATCCAGTTTACTTGCAATGCCTCATCGAGATTTTTAAATGTCTGGTAGTTACAACCAGTGACACAAAAACCCATCTTTTTTTATTTCTAAGGACCTTAAGAGGTTAACTATCCAGTAATGCCGTTGAAATGTGGACACCTTGGAGGAATGTCTCGTCTCAAAAAATATGTTTGTTTCTAGGTGCTGTTTGGCATCTGTGGATTTATCTTGTGACCAATTCCCAGGTTGCGATGTAGAATGCTTTATCATCATTGAGGGAGTTATAGTCTTAGCAAGTAGTGTAACTGCACTCTGTTGACATGAATTACAGTCAGAGGTTCAGTTTTGCTTGTAAGTAAATGTTCTTTCAAACAGTTATGATGCATGACATTCATGGACCTGTTTCTGTTTTGCTCGTCAAGCAAGTTGTCTTTATTGAAATGTTGTAATTGATCAAATGTGACCTTTTGTCTCTGACTTCATTACTTAATTCATTGATAATACAACATGTGCAAACTGAAATATTTATAAATAGAGGGGGTGGGAGTCAATGAGGCACTCAGTTACTTCAACGCAGTGATGTACAATAGAAGGAGATGTTTGCTTTCTGTTCTGCCTCCTGCTTGTCTTTTCTTCCGCTTCTTCATTTAAACAACGCTGAAGGAAGCGAGAGGGGCGTGGCTTGGTGGCGAAATGTGTTAATCGCTGCAGTAATCTCCTGACGCCCGCCAGGCTCCCTCCCTCGCTGCCTCTAAAGTCGTTAGCTAGCAGACTAATTAAGAGGCAGCCAGACAGTGGCACGTGCACGCTGACTCTCTGGAGCCCTTTCCTTATACAGCCCGGCAGAACCAAGTCTCTGAATGACAATGAGACTGCAGTAAAATCTCTCACTGTTAGCCTAACCTCAGACTCTGGAGGAGCAGCAAGATGTCAGCTGTGAAAAAAACCCAGAATCATTGATTTCATTTATTTACACCCGTGTTTTCATCATTCATCACGTCTGAGAACCATTCATCATTCATCAGGCCTTCTGCCAGGTGCTGCTCATTCATCATTTAAAGTGAGTGAAAGGGTACACATGAGGCTGTGGCTTGCAGTCGAGTATTTTGTCTGATCGTTGTGTTTTTGTATGTGTATCCTCCACCAGCGCTGGCTTGATTTCACAGGAGTGTTTGCTTTATTCCTCTGGGCTGCTGCTGGACTCAGACATGGTGTTATGCAGCTTCACCTGTCTGTCCACACAGCCTCCCCGCACAGTTTTCAGCATATTTCATCAGAATGTGTTTTTAGGCTTGAATTTATCCAGTGAAAGTTGACCGTGTACGCCTGTAGTCACACCATCAACAGGGGGTCAAAGCAGTAGCTTGAAGGATATAACATATTGAACTCTCTCCTGCTCGTTGTGGGATTTAAACCTGCAACCTCTTGGGCACGACGTTCTAATCTTTAAGCTTACTCAGATCTGAAAAGCCTGCCTGCAAACACAGTTTGGATCAGTTCAGGAGCAACACCTCAAATGGAATTAATCCCACGCCCCCCCCCCCCCCCCACCACCACCACCTTTTTTTTTTTTAAATGACCATTGCTGTTAAATTTGCTCAATTCGCAAGTGGCGGCCGCTTGCCTGGTCTACATTTCAATATTTCAGAGTCACTAAGTGGTAAGTTGCTAGGCAATGCAGCAGGGCAGCATGGGTAAGGGAGCGTGATAGGCAGCTTGTAGCTGAGAGCGATCTGGAGGGATACAAAGCTCAGTTGGCTGCCTGCCCGTTTTCCATTCATATTCCCTCTCCAACACACAGACAAACACCACTTAGCTGCACACACTCGTATGCTCTCTCTCTCTCTCTCACACACACACACACACACACACACACACACACACACACACACACACACACACACACACACACACACACACACACACACACACACTCACAGACAGGAGACACTCTCCACACAACCATTCACACAGTAAACACAGCACTTCCCCTGATTAAGACTCACAGTAAAGAGATGCTAATAAAACATGACTGCATGAGCACAGATACCAGAAGGTCCTCTGCTTTGTGATTCAGGTAACAGCCAAACAGGCAACACTCCCAACGCTCATATTTCATTATAATGTGAAAACTGGTCAATCATTTTCCTGCAAGCAAAGGAGTATAAATGTGTTTTATGCATTTGATCTGTGAGCTCGTATTGACTATATGTTTTATTTCAGTCTGATTGAAAGAATCTACATGGAGCTACAGTAAAAAACAACTGGACTTCTCTTTCAGGTTCTTGGAGACGTTCCACCTCTCATCTGTCTCATCAAATCAAAACTGAAGAACCTTTTGAGTTTTCCATTTCATATCCTCAGGTGCTTTCTGCTCAGCCATCTCTAATTTGCCTGGAAGTTTTTCACCTTTTTTTTTTTTTTTTAAAGCCAAGCAATCCGCATTCAGGAAATTTTTTCATGCATTAAAATGGAAATTTTGGCTGTTATTTATCATAATGTCACTGATTTCGAATCTGCAATATTGGGCACGTAGATCAAAAAGTATCTGATTATGGGTGAGTTAAAATATATATATATATATATATATATATATATATATATATATATATATATATATATATATATATACATACATACATACATACATACATACATACATACATACATACATACATACATACATACATACATACATACATACATACATACATACATACATATATATATATATAGTAAACAGGTATGACAAGCTGTACCACAAAACTTTTACTGGATTGTTTATTTCAAGCAGAGTTGAAGAGTTTAAAAATATTTCTTGAAATGTAACTTAGGGAATACTTTTTTAATATGGACATTATTTTCATTTTCCAAGTTCAGTTCCTGAGACAATATCTCAGTATAGCCTCAAATTTCAATGTGCTTAAAGTGGATTGATGGCCAGTTTTTAGAAAAAAAGATAACTGAGCAGACATTTGATGGTTTCAGATGGAATGGCCCCTCTTGGATGAGCAGTGAAACATCTTCATGAACTTTAAAGAACAGTTCAGTTGCTTTTTATTTAAGCTCTTAAGATTACAATGACCTGGATGCCTAAGAATCTACACCTACTACAGAGTGTAAATAGTCTTAATTTCAGTCTTTCTCTACTCAGGTCACAAGATTTGTCTATGAGCGATGGGCAGGACCAAGAGGGTTTCAATGACTTTACCCTTTGTGACCCCATGGCCCGAGATGGACTTCCATGTACTCCTGCTAACACTGTGGAGGTGCACAGAAACTCTCATCCAGGTGAGCAAATATGCAGGGAGCTTCACTATTGGAGTATCCCAGAAAGTGCACTCACTGATGATAAAGTTATCTTATATATTTATCATGACAAAATGACTTCTCAGTCGTTATAAGTTAAACAAACTTATGGTGAATTTACACTCCTGCAACCACATCTCACAGGCTTCTCTTGTAAGAACTGATTGATGGTTCAGAGTCAGATTTCACCAAGCAGCACGACAGGGCTGGGTCGTATATTATATTATCTCATAAGATAGAACTTTATTAATTTGAAAGAAATTTTTTACGCTAGAATTTGATCAGAAAAAATACATAATAGTGGAATAAATGCAGTGCCTAATAGAGAAGCAATAAGATTTAAGTATAATACATTGTAAAACATAATAAGTAAGTACGCTAACGTAAGACTAGAATAGAAAAGTAAGAAAAAATACTGGCAATAATTCTGGAGCAATGACAAGTTATAAAGCTGTTTGTTGCTTCTTATCATTTAGAGAGATTGTACATCATAGGTTGTTTTGCTGCAGAATAAGAGTCACATTGACATGATTCAAAACCAAATTAATGTTCAGATTTAGATTTGTCAGAATCCCACTTATGTCTGTACTATGTGTCCTCCCCTCTGTATATCTTTCCTTTTTCTTTCTCTGTGATATGTCAAAATGTTAGCATATAATTACACCAGTTCTTAATTGGACCTGCCATTGAAGTGCATTTGTTTCAACCTGTGTGTTCAGCAGTAGAGGCAGTTGGTGAAAGTGACATTTGTTTCCGCCTATCTATCGTTTTCACCAAGTCAGAGGCTGAAATTGTGACACAGTGTGATTAGCATTAGTCTAATCTGCAGACGCTTTCTCCGCCAAGCCTCCTGGAGGAGCATAGAAACTGCAAAACACAGCAATGTCACACACACATTGACCTAATGCTGAACCTCTTTTTTTTAAAGTTATCTCAGTCAGCAAAGTGAGACATTTCAGAAATACGAAACAGTAGTTTTGCCTCTATTTTTCTCCTGTCTGCAGACTCTGTGAGGAGCAGTGGTAAAGTCCCTGAGGAGGCTGTAGTTGATGAAGAGGCCATCCTCAGTCTCCTGGAGAACAGTCAGACCTTCCTCCCACTCTCCCAGACGTCCAGCCACTCGGCCCTGCTAGGTACGGCTGCCACTTTACAAAATGTTATCACACAGCTGGGGTCTGTTCACTTTGATGCCTGCTCTTTTAACATCCTCCATAAACCTAAGACTTTTTTGTTCTTCTTTTATTAATACATCTTTTTTTCTGCTTGTAGATCATTTGAGTCTGTCTTGCGCTCGCAGCCTGTTTAAGATTTTCGGTGATGTTCAGGTCAGGAGCCTTTGAGGATCCTTCCAGAAGCTTTAGCTTGTGTTTCCAGAAGTTGTTCATGATAGATTTTTGGGTCTCTTTTGGATCTTTGTCCTGTTATGAAATTCAGCCTTTGTTCAGTGTCACTTTCTTGACTGATGATATATTAACCTCTTGAATATTCTATGGGATCCAGTCTTTCCTCGAAACATGCAGTTATTCCTCGAAACACTGCTTTATACCTGGCAATGTGCACTTGTCATCATTCATGTTTTTTCCTCATCAATTTAAGCTTCACCTGTCCACAGCACTTGTTTCTAGAACCTATGTCTTGTCCAGATGTTGCTTTACAGCCTTCACAAGTTCACTTTAGCCATTAGGTTACATCAGGTTGGTGTTTTTTCCTGATGACTCTTCAATGTAGACTCTGATTCTATGTCAGTGCAGTACAGTAGAAAACTGCACCACCACACCTGTGTTAGCTGATCCTTCCTTCAAAATGCAATAAAAAGTTCAGTTTTATTAGTTGTTACAATATATTTATTTGAAGGTTAGCAACTCTAACATATAGAGCATTTTTTGTCACTTCCATTTCTTGGATGATCAGTGTAAAGGTTTATTTATCTTTTGGTTCCTTCCTACCATCACTGACTTCTTGCTCATAGGGAATCCAAAAACACCTTTGGATTAGTGAGTTCTCTGTTCTCTGTTTAAAATTTGTAAGGTCTTCACCTTACTCTGTGAAGTGCTATGAGATGGCATATGCTGTGAATTGGCGCTATATAGATAAAATTAATTGGAAATTTGAATTGTTAAAGTTTTGCAGGAAATCTCCTTCTCAAAGTAAATGCATTGAATTCTGAATGATGCCAAAAGCCATGGAATTCGTCAATAGCATTGCATTGTTAGAATTTGTCTTCATCTTGTAGCTTTAGCTCCTTGTTCTATGTAGCAAGTAGTTTTCTTTCCTTTTAAGTACTCCATTTCACAGAACTGAATTCTTACAAACAGGGAGAAAATTGACAACTGCACAAAGGCTGCTTGTGCAAGTGTTGTGATACTTCTAGATAGCAAAAATTAAGCCTTAACAATGCGACCTTGTAATGAAGCTGTCAAGAAGTGATCGAAGTGTAGACTTTCAGCTTTAATGCAAGGGGTTTAACAAAAATATTGCATTAAACATGTATGAATTACAACCATTTGTACATCATCCCACCATTTTCACAGAAGATAAAACGTCTGGACTCAGATGAAGCTGTTGGTGAAGTTGTTACTTGCGGATGATTTGATGCAATGCCTTTTAAATGCTTTGTTTGTGTCGTCTGTGCAGACAGCAGCCAAGACCAAGCCATCATCGATTTGCTGGCAGGCCTGGAGGACGATGGTTTCTGCAGGACCCCCGTCCGGCAGAATTCCCAGTCACGCTCCCTGTCTGGTGCCAGGAGTTACCACTACAACAGCGATGAGGAGGAAGCAGGGCCAGAGCTGGACAAGGAGGAGGCAGAGCTCAGCGTAGTAATGTCACAGCGGTGGGACAATGAGCCTCCGGAGAGCTCCTCCCCACCCAGGCAAGTTTGTCCCTGGTACTTTTGGGAACTTTGAGCGAGCTCTTTGTTCTACCCAGTTTATTGTTGCTCAGCGCTTTTACGGTATCATTAAAAACAAATGAAAACAAATATATCAAACTTCAGTGCTTTTTTGGCACCAACTGGGACACAGATTTTCAAGACTGAAAGGTAAAGTTGAATGTCAGGTTAGATTTGCAAGCTTGTTGACTCCTGTAATTAGATTTTTTTTGTCAGTAGTCTTGTGTAGTTTGAGTTTACACTTTCGAAATATTTTAAGTGTTTAATTAAATGAAAGAGAACTTGTCTTCCTGCTTTTAAAAGGATTGTTTCAGTATCAGATTGTAGGTATAATATTGGCAGCAATGTCAAAAAATGAAAACAATGTCCAGCACTAGATGTGATGGAAATTTGGATTTTCAATCTGGCCTAATCAATGTATTGTTTGCCCAGTTTAAGAAGAGATAATGCAATGTAAACATGAAGATAAATTAAATATGTGAGCTTCACCATTGTGTCTTTGCTCCCCATCTTAAATACAAACACGAGCCGCCGTTCACTGAGCGATCAGATGATCGTCGTCCACACTGAGCTATGCCTGTGCGTTGTTTAATCTTCGTCCTGTCTGTGTGCCCAGGCCCGGTGTGAAGGAGGCTGAGGACAGCTTCAGTGACGAGCAGCAGGAGTCCTGTGACGAAGACATGGAGTGGAGCGGGAACAGCTCTCTGTTCGCCAACCTGTCCATCCCCCAGTTCGATGGGGCAGCAGACGAGAGCAGCGGTGAGTGATCTTACGCTGAGATGTACTCAGGACAGCACTGAAATGTCAGTTTGCTTTGACACCCATCTCACGTCCCCCTACTGATTCATGTCCAATCAAGGATATCAGAACATGGATCTGGTAGCAGCTCTGGAATAAAAAGTTGGGTTCACACCTGTTTTTTTTAATAAGAGAGACGCAATTTATAATAGTGGCGGGCTTCAGGATCATAATTGATTCCCTGGAGTGGAAGTGATTACCAATTAACTCTTAATAGTCTTTAGAGATGTGAAGGTACATTTTCACACTTAATGGAAGTTAAGAGCTTATTACACTGTTCAGTTCACATCATGAGTGTGCCCGAGTATTTGTGAATGTGCCATCCACACTGTTCTACAGTATAATTTCGATTTTTACCACTCTTTTCTTAACATGTAACTACATAAAGCGTGTTATGTTGTTGTTATTTTATCACATTATGTCATACTGTTATACTGATTATGCTATTGACCCTCATTTGAGACCAATGCCTCCCAAATTCTCGATATCTTCCTTTTAATCTGCCTTTCAACCTAAATATATTGAAAAAATTGTATCATTTTTTTTTTTGTGTGTGTGTATACAGTGAATGTAATTGTATTTTGTGATATCAGTACAACTGACAATACATTACATTTTCTGAAAAATCAGTAGTGAAACTGGATAAATGAAACATATAAAGAGAAGTACAATGATGGGAATTTGCTTAATTCAGCAAATTGAATTCCAGATAAAGCAAAGCATCTTACAGATCAAACAGTCATCATAAAATCATATTATAATCATTTGAAAAGTCATGCAGTACCAGAAGGGAATTTGCCCCGTGAATTTGCAGCTTTGGATGCAGAAGCCAATAACCACTGAGTGTAAATAAAAAATGGACAAACTTTTTATGACGTAACCCATTAATTTTCTCAGCAGCAGTTTTGAAGGTCAGTGTGGTTGCTATGACCATCACTGTCATACCAGTACCTGACTGCTCCTAATTTCAGGCTAATCCAAAAATGAGAAAAGAGATGGAGCTGAGATGGGCCATGCAAAGGTCTTTGTGCCATACACTGTCCTATGATGGGAGCTACCCGTCACTCAAAGCAGCTTCTGCCTTTATTATGCATAATTTTAACCCTCAATACTATTCACATGGGAGAGTTGTGTAAAAACTCATCCCCAGTTGCCATTAATGGGACAATTGGCTATAGAGACCTAAACTGTTTTTGGTATCAGGCTGTAGAAATGTTTATTTCTCCTATGAAGTTTGGGAACTACAGTTTTTAACTTTACAATGTTGGCTTTAATTTCAATTGCTAGTAACATGCAGAGATATCAAAGAGGTAGCTACCACAGCAACGGTATAACCAGTCAAAGTGTCTTATAGACTCAAAGAATAAATATATTTAAATTTACAGTAAATAATTAGATAAAAATCTAAGCACATTTCTCACTCTCAGGGTGCTTCCATTACCTTTTCTTCATCAGTGCTAGTTTAGTAGTCTTGCGGACATATTTGATGTGTGTGCATCTGCACTGCTTCTTTTATTACCATACAGCCAACTATTTGCACTTACAAAAAAGGCACATTTGCAGAAAAAATTGACTGCTGCAGTGAGTTCAGGCCTGCAAGCCATATTAGTCACAAGTTTTATATATGCATATTATAAATAATTTGAATTTTACTCACATAGGGCTGCTACAATTATACGCTGATGACTCTGCAGAATTATATAACTTTATGCTTTTGTACACAAAGTTTGGCTTTTATTATCAGTTACCTGTGTGGCTCTATATGAGATGTCATTTATCCCTCCACTCATAAGTATTTTCCAGTGTCAGATTATGTTATTATCTCACCTGAACCAAAATCATAACAAGTACATTAGGAAGAGACACAAAGAATGAGGGACAATGCTTATGATCAGAGATAAAAGACAAGAATAGAAGAGGACTGCTGTTTAAAATGTCAGGATTGGGAACTGGCAATGGGAATTGTCACGGCAAAGCTTTGCAGTTCAAATAGTTGTTGAGATGGTTCCTTTTAAGGTAGTGATTATCAGGTCTTATCTAATTTGTTTTTTAATTACTTTAGTTGAAAAAAAATTTATATTGGTTTTGTTATTACATGTTCACTGTTTTTGTTTTTTGTGGTCCTTAGTCTCAAGTGTTTTCTTTTTTAACTCAAATCCTTTCTGCTTTAATTTAGTTTTGCTGTTTACGTTAGAGCTGCCTTATTGTCAGCTTGTCATTCACCTGTAAAACACTTTGACTTGTGTCAGTTTGCATAAATGCTGCTACACAAATATAGTGTGATTGATGTGTTTCTTGCAGCTGTGAACACTTACTGAGCTCCCTTTTCTTCTTTTCTGTTATACCCATAGATTCATCTTTAACGGACAGTGGCTCCATGACCCAGTCTTCCCTCATAGTCACAGAAAAGATGCTCGGGAAAAGAAATCCCTTCCCTGTGGAGACAGTCCACCTGGAGTCACCTTCTTCAGCTAAGATCCTTATGGAGTGCAAACATCCCGAGCACAGACCAGTTCATGTGTTGGACTCGGAGCAACAACTTGACAAGCACTTTCAGTTGAAAAGCAGCCAGGACAGCAGCAGTGAATGTTCAACAGGGTTCAAGGTTAATAAAGAAATCCCCTACATCCTGCCAGTCAAGCACCCAATCCCCTGTAAAATAGCCAATCACCCTGAGGCATCTCCTATCTGCGTGGACAAAGAGGACATACGACCTTTGTACACCTACGACAAGAAAACCTCGATAGCTTTGGATAAGACGGAACTAGAAAGTTTCCCGTTCGGTAATGGAAAAGTCATGAAGAACAGGAAGAAGTACGGCAGCATAAAGAATGTAGAAACAAACTGTCTGTCTATTCTTCAGAACCACAGGACCTTCTCTCTCTGTTACTCAGAGCTGAGAAACTGCTCAGCTAAGACGGAGCTGGAACTGAGCACAAAGGACAGCAAAAGCCCCATCCTGAGGAACATCACCTCGCCACCCTCACCCATGAAGGAAGATGAATTTCTTGATCCTCAAGAGGAAGAAATGGGCCAGGACAGCGAGGAGGGAGATGTTGGCGAACTCAAAATCAGGTATGAAGACTATCAGGAAAATAAGACTGAGAGAACTATTGTGGCTCAGCAAGAGGCACATTACAAGTTCTTCCCCAGCGTCATTCTGTCAAACTGCCTCAGCAGGAAGAAAGCTGGAAACAAAAAGCCAACCGATAGCTGCAGCAAGCTTGAACAGGTGCAGCCTCGCAGGTCTAAAATAAAGGTGAACAGAAAAAGGTTGGGGATGGCAGGATGTAGAAACAAATTAAAGATAGTTCAAAGCCCCACCTCTGACAGCCAAGTTAGCACTGGCCTCCTCTCAGTCACGCCTCCTGGTCCAGTGACTGCGGACACGGAGATGCCAGTTTCAGAGGATCAACCATTGGAAGAGGCTGAGGCAATTACAGATGAGCCAATTGTAAAAGAGGAGTTGGAAAGTGAGGAGAGGTCTGTAAATGAACAGACAGAATCACTTTCAGAGCCCATTTTGTCCACCTCCGAGCCCTCTTTTCCTGAAGAAACTAAAGACTCAGTAGAGGACAGATTAAGCCCAACACAAGACTTATCTGCTGAAGTCACTTGTACGAAACCATCAGCGCTGCCTGGGAGTAAATACACCTTGAGGGCCAAACGGAAGATGAACTATGATGGTGAGGATGGAGAACACTCAGCTGTCACTCGTTCTAAAAACTCAGCCTCTGCTAAAGAACGACTCAAGGACAGCAACGTCTTGACTGGGCAGGAGCCAAAATACCAGAAAAGACGCAAGAAGGAGCCTCCGATCATCATCAAGTACATTATTATCAACAGGTTCAAAGGACAGAAAAACATGCTGGTGAAGATGTCCAAAGTGAATGTGGAGGAGCAGCTGGTAGTTTTGACACCAGAAAAGCTAGAGCAATACAACAAACTGGCTCCTCTCAAGGAGTTCTGGCCCAAAGTGCCAGAATCCACTGCTGTCAAGTTTCCCATCACTGAGCCAAAGGCCAAAAAACACCCCAAAAGAAAGGCAAAGGTCAACTCTGCAAATAAGAAAATGGTCAACAACTCATCCAAACCCCGGATCAAACAGGGCGAAAGAGTCAGAAGGACTAAAGGCTGTCAAAGAGGCCTAAACCTGCCCTCTCTACCACCCCCTCGACCCTGTTACTGTGAGTTAGCAGAAGATCATGACATTGAGTATACAGATGTAATGGTAGAGTTGGGCTACCTCTCTGATAGGTCTCCGACCCCTACAGACTCAACACCTCCGCGTTGTTGGTCCCCAAGTGACCCTCTGATGGACGCCACAAGTTCAGAACAGCTCATAAATCCTCTTAGTGACCCATGTCTTAGTTCTGCTTTTCAAAAACCAAACACAGTGACTTCAACCAAAGGAGCGCAAAGTAAGTGTCAAACTGCCAAACCTAAGAAATCCACCTATAGTAAACGGAAAGTAAACAAGTCCGCTATTAAGCCTCCAGAGCCAGAAGAGGCCAAAAAAGAGAAAACAAAACAAAGTAGTGCTGCTGCAAGGCAGAGGAAGAAAGCTGAAGGTCTGGCTGAAGTTTCAGCTGAAGGTACCTTCAGCAGTTCTGCAACCACCACGAGACCTAGAAGATCTCGTAAAAAGAAAGTTGAAGAACCAAAAAACCAAGACTTAAGTAATAACAACTCCCGACTACTTTTCCCAGACAATGAGTCCCCTAACTCAGAGAATTCCTTTCAGGAGGTCCCTCCATTTCAACAGCCCATGAGCACAGATAGCAACAGCCAGTCCCAGACTCCATCTGCACCAGAATCTAACTCAGCAGCCCAGTTTATAGAACCAAAGGTTGAGGACTGTGAGACTTCTATTATGGAGGTCAACCAAAGCATTTTAGCACCAGCTCAGATGAAGCAGCAAGCTTGCCAGACCACTGCGGTAAAGGTAGAAGCTTCACAGGAGGAAGTAGTGGCTCCTCCACCTCCAGCGACTGTTCGACCTTCACAGGAACAAAGTAAAGACGCTCAGCCAGCTGTCACCCCACACTCAGTCCCGAAGAATGGGGAGATACCCACTCTCTCAGAGACCCCTTCTGGCTTGGCCGTCCTGAAGCAGCTTCTCCAGAAGAGGCAGCAGGGTCAGGCTCTTCCCATACAGGTTGTTGGCACAGACAGCCACTCGACTGCTATCGCTCAGGCAGCAGCACTACTAAGTCCTACAGCTAAACCTGCTAAATCCAGAAGAGCCCCCTCCACTGCTCCTCGGAAACCCAGAGCCCCAAAGTCAAACACTCCCAAGGACAAAAAACCCAGAGCAAAGAAGGGCAAGATGAGCAGCACTCAGCCTAATCTATCAGTGAAGCAGGAGGGCAACATGTCAGACGACTGCCCCCTCTTCCTATCAGAACCAGGACTGGACAGCTGCTTCATGGAGGACAGCTTGTCACCAGAGCTCCCACACAACTACACCTTCGATATAAATGCAATTGATCAGACAGAATTCTCCAGTCCATACAGCGGCAGTCAGTTTGTCCTGACTGATAAAAACCTACCTGTTAAGTTCCTGAGTGATATTAGCCAGGAGGCTGTGTCTGCTCAGGCACTGGGCTTCGAAAAGAAACTTGATAGGCTGGTTAGCTCTGTTGAGGATCTTCAAAGAGGATCTGACTCCCACAAAGTAAGATCTGTCAGCCCTGAACTCTTTGATAGGCCAGAGAACGGGGAGTCTGTATCAAACCTTGCATTGCTTGACTCTGACAAAATCAAGGGCAGAGAGTGGGACTTCTCTTTAGGTAAAGCCCACAGCCTCAGCCCCTTTCAGGACTTTCACTGTGAGAGAAAAGAGTTGCTCTTCTCAGTTTTTGACCCCGTCCTCCCGCTGTCTCTAAGCTCTGCGTCATTTGTCGACCACGAGGGTTCGCCCACAGGTGAGCTTATGGAGGGCATTGATGGGCTAACATCCACCACACCCAGTAGCTCTCCACGCTCCATCAGCTCATTATCACAGGTGAGGGCAAGCCAATTGCAGCGGGGGACAGGAGGTGGAGCTCACATCCTGAAGCCCCTCATGTCCCCTCCAAGCCGGGAGGAGATCCTCAGCACCCTGCTGGACCTGGAGATGTCGGAGGCCACGTTCCAGGAGCCCTTCTGTAGCGATCCCTCTGATGTTCCAGGGAAACCAATGTAAGACTATACACAAGCCACAATAACAATGATTTTTTGACATTATCGTTCATGCAGCTAGCCTGTTTGTGGATTGAATGTACATAGAATAAAGAGGTTTCTATAAAAGAAATGGAATCCAACTCCTTCGAATATTTGATAATGGCTGATTTTAGCTTCATGTAGACAGAATGCATTCATGTCTGCAGTTAAGTAAACTGGTAGTTAGGCCTCACCACCCCGGAGCAATCTCTAAAATCACCTGTAGAGTTTAGTGTCAAGGAGCGATGTCTTTAAAAGCGATTCCCCACTTTGGCTTTATTATGCACAAATGTGCAGGTGGTACAATAAGCCATGCCTACAGTAGGGATCATTCTATTCTTCTGATATACAGTTGGCGGTGAAAGCATGTTGACAAACATAGCAACAAGAAAAGGGAAGAAGAAGACAGTAGCTAATGAACATGGGTGTCTAATTTAAAACTATCCAGTGAGGAAGGAATTGCATTAACATGATTGTTAGACCTCACAGACACTCACTCTGCATTTTGGCAGCGAGTAATATTAAAAGTAAACAGATTTTTTGTTTGTTAAGCTCCAGATGGAATTGTTGACATTATTTTTTAAACTCAGATATCCTCAAAAATCCAAAGAAGTCCAGTACTGGTCTGCAGGGCTTTATTTAACTAATATGGTCCAGGTCATTCATTACACCATTTTCATAATTTTCCATCTCTACTGCTGTGATGAATTATAGTAATTTATAAAATGTAAATAGGTGAACTAATCACATCCTCCCGTCTTTTCTTCAGGGAGGTTGGTGGCCGTAAGCTAACGGTGGGCACCAGACTAACTAAGGAACTCACAGAGTTCAGTGGAGACTTGTCTTTGGAGGGCCTCCATTTCTGGAAGACGGCCTTCTCAGCCATGACGCATCCAGCCACCACAATTACCTCATGTTCCCAGGGAGCCGAGGCCCCAGAGATGATTAAAGAACCAGCAGAGGTTGACCCATCCTCAGCCACTGACAAGAAGGTCGTCCTGCTGCCCTGCAAGAACCCACCAAGCCGCGAGCGTGTGCAGCTGTGGCTGGAAGCCAGGAAACAGTACGAGAGTTTACAGAAAGGGAGGAGAGAGGCGAAGGGGAGGGCTGGGCTGGATGTGGAGGAGGGGAACTCGGAGAGAGCTGAGCAACCAGCTGCTTCCAGCTGCCAGACAGTGAAGGTTGAGCTGTGTGGGAACCTTTCCAGTATCAGGGCCCAAAGGAGAAAGAAACGGAACCTGTCCTTAATCATATCTCCTCTGGTGAATTCAGGTTCACAATGTAAATCCACGGAAACGAGTCCAGTTTCAGATGAAGGCAATGTAGGTCTTGAGCAGGAGGAAAAAGAAAAAGATGATGATGATGATAAAATCACCTCTCCAGATTCCCCAGAGCTGCCTCCATGGCAGCAGAACTGTCAGCTGAGCCCCTCAGGGTCAGACCGTCTCAGCGAGAACAGGCCGAGCGAAAACTCTCCAGAACCACTATCCCCTCGATTCTCTGATTCCCTAGAGAGACTAGGAGGGAGCCACAGTCCCTCACTTCCACATGTCAGTGACAGGGAAGAGGAGCGGACTAGTCCTTACCTTCTTCACAGCACCCCCTTCTTGAGGAGACGACGGAGAAGCAAGGAAGATCTGGAACCAGTGTGCAGCACGCCCATATCTAAGGGTAAGAAAACAGCACTAATCTCTGTCTGTCATCTGTGATGATTAAACATCAGCTAAAAATATCTGAATGATTGACGAGTAAGCGAGGATTTGTCACAACTGACTAGTTTCTTTATTTAATTCCATGCTTGTCTTGTTATTAACATTCATACTGCTACTTTGTTTACTGCAGAAGAGCCCACCTCTCAGAGAATCCAGCAGAGGAGGAGAAGTCAGGCGGATCCCCTGAGAAGAGTGTTACTGACCACACAGATGAAGGTCAGAGCGCAAAAGTGTTTGAGATGTTTTTCAGACGTCTCAACACATCAAAGCCCAGGGAGCCAACTTTAAAATCCCAGTCTTGACCTCTGCATGTAACACTGTTGTTCCCTCTGAGTCTAGTAATTTAAATTGAGTCTGTGCTGTCTTTCTGAGTGCAACATTTCTCATGTGCTCTTTTTTTTTTTTTTTTTTACAGAACCAGTTTGCTGCTTTGAATGTGCCAAAGAAAGATAACTCTCAGATTGAAGGGCCCAGTATAGCCAACTCGTACGGCTTCAAAGTCAGCATGCAGAACTTGCAGGATGCCAAAGCCCTGCATGAGGTGAGCTGCACCTCAGGGCGTTTTCAAGCCCAGAGCTTCTTTGTTCTGGTCCAGAACAGTGATGAGGTGTTGGATGACTTGCTGTGGTTTCCTCTTGGTTCAGCTTCTTTTTACAAAGAAAAGAAATCAATTCATTCAAAATGTATAACTAAGAAAAAAAGCATCTGGTCCCGAACAAAGTCCTGTCTCCCAAGATATCATTCAGTTCCAAGTTGCAGTTTTATGTCGCTCTCTGTATAGAAAATAAACAGACATATGAAAAATATCATCTTCTAAACATCTTGCAGAGTATGCCCTGTATTCATGTCAGGTTTGGCTCAAAGACACACCACAAACACTCTGGTTGAGACCAGTTGTTCTTTTAAAGAGTCAAATATATTTGCTGTGTCCAAATCTATGGAAACTAATTGTAACAAGGAAAAACACAAACCAGAGTCTGAATCAACTGGACTTAACAGTACAAGCTTGAGATCTCTCTCTTGCATACACAGATCATCATTCAATATTATCAGTTTTTTTTTCTCTGAACCTCAGGCAGTTTCTGGATGTTTCTTCCCACTGTCAGTTTTACTCACTGTGGGCCCATTCTTCACAGCAATTTATAGTCCTGCACCTCTATGGAAACAGCACAACCATAACTGAGAGTAGAGACAAATTAAAAATGCATGTTGTGCAATAAAACAAAGTTACTATGCCATAAATGATCAATAAAAAAAGTTAATTAGATTTTTTAAATTATACTTTTGTCAAAATCAGAAAACTTGAAATGAAGAGGTACAACATTTTTACAATTACCCAAAAGTTTTATCAACACTGGAAAAAATTATGACTCTACATACTAAAGATATTGTCCAACTTTTTAAATTTGTATTGATACTGGTGTCCAGTCTGTTCTGTGTAAACACAATCTGCAGTTCAGCCAATCAGACACTGAATTTTTGTCACTTGACTGTTGGTTGCAGCTTTGTTACAAATGACTTTAATGTTGGGCATTTTCAGAATCTCTTTTCTGCTAGCAGTTTATTTTTTGACAAATGTATGTACAATGAAGTGATTTTGATGAAATACCGCGACTTTCAGTTTACTTTTGCTTACGTTTAACAGAAATGCATGTGACACTTACTTTAATGACTTTTGGGTAGTTGAAAATCAGACAGATTTTTCAGTGTTTACAGTTTCTGCATCTGATAGGTTTCATTTGAGTGATTTTTAAAAAGATAACATGCCTTTCAAACTTGCCAGCTAGTTCTGGGATTCAGAGCGTTAAATGTGTAAGAACATCTAAATGGTTACACCTATGAGCTGCTTTATATCTTAAAATTGTTACGGATTGAGTCACTGGTCAAAAATTTCTTCAGGACTTGTTATGTTAGTCTTATGGAAGACTTTCCAAATCCCCCGCATTCCTTTTCATCTGGAAAAACTGTGATTTCACTCAGCTGCACCTGTATTTTGGAGTGAAGGGAAAGCTGAGAAGAAGACAGAGAATGTGGGAAAATATTAGAGACAAAAGTTTGGCAGGATTCAAGGTTTCAGACGAAGCAGACTTGGCTGCTCGAGTAGCTCTTAAAAACTGCTACTTGTGTTTAAGTGGATGATTTTCACCACTAAATCCCATCCACATGAGCTCCTGCAGTCTGTCTGGATTTATATTTTATATACCTGGCATTAATGGAGCTCTTATCAAGCGAGACTTTATCAGAAAAACATGCATTTACTAGTTCACTAAATTATTAAGCAGTCATTAGGAAGGGGTGAAATGATCAAAGCTAAGCCAATATCTCTGCAACTGAATATCTGATCAGATAAATAAAGTCTGGGTATGTTGCAAAAGATATAGGGAAAGTCTGGAATTTGTTTGAGTGCAGAGATGAAAGAAAATCATTTAATAGGTGGAGGATGACCTGATGTGATTCTTTTAAAGATGAGTTTGTGCCTGAGTTAACACACACCTAAACTACAAAATCTGAGCGTAAAGATTATAGCTTTTGATTTATTTTTCAGGTCCAGCACCTAACACTGATGGGCATGGAGCTCCATGCGAGAACCCGCCGTGACCTCGAACCTGACCCTGAGTTCGACCCTATATGTGCCTTATTCTACTGCCTCAGTTCTGATGCTCCCCTGCCGGATGCAGACAGCACCCAGTTGACGGGTGCCATCGTCGTGGACAAAGACCATCAAAGTTGTAGCCAAGGTGAAGTCTGACTTACTTACAGTGCAGGAAGATATCGGTTGTACTTTGCATTTCAGTTTCAAGCATCATCTTGCAGCATTTTCCTCTTTTAAAAAGTACTCAAAGGTTATTTTTGTGTAAAAATTTGAGCCAAGTAATGATTGTTTTTCTTTTTTTAGTTAGACTGATGAATACATTTAAATACTTTCGGCAGGTTGCAGAGAAACAGCGCCACTGCTGGTCAGATCGGGCATCTCTGGCCTGCAGGTCACGTATGCCACTGAGGAGAAGATGCTGTTTCAGGAGCTGATCACCATCATTAGGAGGTCTGTGCATATCATGTTCTCACAGAAGCACAATTCTGATTCTGTGCTGTCTTTCATTCATTTCCCACAAGTGGAGGGAATATATATATTGCTCTTAAATGGCCTGTCTGTACTACCTTGGTCGTGTTCTGTCAGGTTTGACCCAGACATCCTGTTGGGATACGAGGTGCAGATGCATTCCTGGGGTTACCTCCTCCAGCGGGCCGCAGCACTCAGAGTGGACCTGTGTCAGCAGCTGTCACGAGTGCCAGGTATGAACAGGAACAACAACAGAGACTTCAGCTTTTTTGATCTCTCAGAAGAGTTTGTGTGCAGAAGATAAACATAGATAGATCCGGTCAGTGATTACATTCCTAAAAACTTGTCTCGGTGTGTCAAATTAACATGTAGAAGTGTTCCCTGAAAATAGCCCTTTCTTTCCCTTAAATGGCCTAGATGTAACCCTAAACTGTTGCTTCTTCTAAAAAGCAGCTGCTCTTCTGTCTTCGCAAATCTATCTAGCTCAGGCTCTCCCGCTCACCCGGAACTCTGCTCAAACATTGTAAAATTACTGTACATTGCACAACAGCAAGTTGTAGTATTGGAGTAATTCAGCTGTACATATTTGAACCAGAAAAACCCACTTCACAAGTTGACAGGATTGATCCCTTAAGTTTGTCACATATAAAGCACTGAAAGTCTGGATCTATGTTTTTGAGACTGTCATTAGTATGATGCAGTTTCAAGCTGGATATGCTGAGTTATGGTGTGGACTGCTTTTTCCATCTGACCTGAAAAGTAGAGGTGTCCAAGTTAAATATAAACCAGCAGAGCCCCCTCTTGTGCTTAATGTGACCAGATAACTACAATATCTAACTGATCTGTGTACATCTAAAAATATTCGGACGAAAAAGTTATTTGTTGCCAGCAGGACTCTCTCTGCCATATTTCACTGGGAAACCACAGCTTGTAGCCAGCTATTAACTTCCCCCATTTTAAACATGGTTGTGACACATCAACGTAAATCCATAAATTGAAGCCGGCACTTAATATTGATGCGCAGCCACATGTTACACAGGATTTGCAGGATTTTGCTGCCGATTATTGAATCTGACAGTCAGAGTGTAGCTAATAATAGTCAGTGCGTCCCATCAGACTGAGGGTGTGTGTGTGTGTGCACTTTTATGTTTTTTACTAGAAAGTGTTTTGCCTAGTCCTGTGAGGAAAATCATTAAACCCAGGTCAATACAAAGAGTGTGTGTGTGTGTGTGTGTGTGTGTGTGTGTGTGTGTGTGTGTGTGTGTGTGTGTGTGTGTGTGTGTGTGTGTGTGTGTGTGTGTGTGTGTGTGTGTGTGTGTGTGTGTGTGTGTCAATGCATGTACACATTGTCAGTACTGTAAGTGCAAACACATGTGGCTCAGTTTGTGCAGCTGTGAATGAGTGTGTGTTTGCAGCGCTGTGTGAATGTGTTGGGATGTTTCCCTGTGAGTGTGTGCACTGAGAGCTTGAATGGAGAGCCTCCGGCAGCTGCCCTCCTCTGTAATTGGCTGTCTGTCTGGCTCCTTTCGTGTCCTCAGGTGACTCCAAAGAGAATCGCTTCGCTGCAGAGAGGGATGACTATGGAGCTGACACCATGACGGAGATTAACATCATCGGACGCATCACACTCAACCTCTGGAGGGTGATGAAAACTGAGGCAGGTGTTCCGGTGTGACCTCCACACACTCCACTGTCAGCCGCCAGATCTCAGGATTTCAGCTTGTGGCCTACTTTCTCTTGCTGCTCTCATTTTTCAGGAGGGAATCTCATCACTGTTGCATTTCTTTCCTGCTGCAGAGTGCATTTGTGCCTCGTGATTTTTTTTCATATGGAGCGTCATTTTAGCCTATGAACAATAATAATCTCTTACATTTTTGTTTACTCAGTGGTTTACTCTGAGCTGGCATTCTCCACTGCTGGCTCCACTGTGCCAACTGTTTTTGCTGCTTTAGGCTGTGAGCTCAGTTGCTTTTTGATTAAAAATGCTGTTTTTCTCAGTGAGAACATGCAGGGATTCCCTCCTTGTCAGTGAAGCAGACAACAGGGGCCCACAGTGGCCAGTGGAAGCAGCATTCCCTCACCATATAAAGCTCAACAAAACTGTGTTGTGCGAAAACTATTTTCAGAGGCAATTTATGAGCTTTCCAGGGAATATTTTGCCATTAAGTTTTGACCCTGTAATCCCAAAAATCATGGGACTTGAGGAATATCATGAAAGTGGCTGCCAGTTGAAGGTTTGGGTCTCTACCAAGAAACCTAAGGGGTCTGTAGATGATTAAAAAAAAGATAATAAGGAAATATTCTGTGTTTCTGATACACAAAACTATGCTAGGTTTATGGACCTCCAGGTATCAAACATTTTTCATATGAAACGAAATGCTCTCAGTTGGGACAGCTCACAACTCGCCCACCAGAAGGCCGTAAGCTGTGATTAGTGGTCACAAGTAGACACTTTCATTTTATGCAGTTACAAGCAAAACCACTGGCATAAAAAAAATCACCAGTATGGTTTAGACAAGGAAAGTTTTTCAGCTGTACACTTTGCACACTATTCTCCACTTGCTTTTATACATTATAGTGTAAAATTGCTATTTTCAGTCTGTTGACCACTTCATAGCTTTTGAATTTGATCAGCATTACTGTAGTAAAGTTCTGTAAATGTAGGAGTGAATTTTAGGAGAAGGTAGTAAAGGCTTGTTTTTTCTTTTGTCCTCCAGGTGACGTTGAACAACTACAGTTTTGAGAACGTGGCCTTCCATGTTCTCCACCAGCGCTTCCCTCTGTACAGCTCCAGAACGCTGTCAGACTGGTTTGACCACAACACAGACTTGTACAGGTTTGTGCCAGTGTCGAACGCACTTCATCAGAATCAAGTACACCGATTATTATAGGGACTCTTTGGGATGGTAAATTATATAGCGCATTCTGTCTATTTTTACTTGAACCACAATTGCTGTATTTCTCTCCTTTTTTGTCATATATAAAAATAGATGTACTGGAAATGTCGACTGAATTGGCTCATAGATAAATGGTTTGCTGCGTATACATTAAAAAGTGATTTTAGCCATTAGAAGTTTGCTTGCTTGTTTATCTCTTTTTTTCATGTGATTTACCCTGAATTTCTGGTCTGCGTTACATGATTGTGCTGATGTGTGTTACTGTAGGTGGAAGTTAGTGGACCACTACGTGAGCCGAGTCTGCGGCGCCATGCAGCTCCTGCAGCAGCACGACATCATTGGCAGAACCAGCGAACTCGCCAGACTGTTTGGGATTCAGTTCTTCCACGTTCTGACCCGAGGATCGCAGGTAAAAACACACTTCAAGTCCAAATTTCAGTCCTGAAGCTCCCTCAGTAATGGAAATATGGCAGCTGGACGCACTGATTAGCCCACACATACGGATGTTACTCTGATGACCTTTTTCATCACACTGGTAAAGTTGATGAGTGAGAATTGAAAAGGTCCCAGTAACCAGCTTAAAGTCATATTCCAGAACTGTGTAAAGGCTACTTAAAGCTGCACTGATCAACATTTGTACACAAGCAAATCACCATCGCCACGTTTCCATCTAATTGTGATGTTGATTTGAAGCAAACTTTAAAAATGTTGCAAAAGAAAGCATGGGTTAAGTTTGTTTCCATTAACTGCTTTGGAGTGAATAAACTAGACTGTGGTGTTGTCTGAGGCCATTATCTGAATGGCTTTTATAAACCGAGTAGAAACCAAGTAGAGAAAATGTTTGAAGAAGAAGAAACAACAAAACTTTGGTTGTGTTACAAATGGCATACCCTTTCTTTTTATTTTAAATACAGCTGCCCTTACACAGTAGAGACCGTTTCATGCTGGTACACACAATTGGAACATACTATTGTACTTTAAGTTTTGACCATTGGAGTCTGTCATCTGTCTGTGTGCTCTCAGCAGCTCAAGACTGTTTATTTGTGCAAGACAGTGTGACATATGTGACTCTGAAAAAGCAGAAATATGAAAGAAAAAAGGAAATTAACAGATTTTTCAAAGCTTCTTTCTGTGTCATTCTTTTGTCTTCAGTACCGTGTTGAGTCCATGATGCTCCGCGTGGCCAAACCCCTCAACTACATCCCAGTGACCCCCAGCGTACAGCAGCGAGCCCAGCAGAGAGCACCACAGTGCATCCCCCTGGTCATGGAGCCCGAGTCGCGCTTTTACAGCAACTCTGTGGTCGTGTTGGACTTCCAGTCGCTCTACCCCTCCATCGTCATCGCGTACAACTACTGCTTCTCCACCTGCCTCGGCCACGTGGACAGCCTGGGAACGTAAGGACATGACAGGCCCACACACCGAAAGCATGTAGCGAATCTGCTTAGGTTGCACGTCTGCCAGGAAAGTCTCCCTCCAGCAGCTCCTTCCTCCCCTCATTATTTTTAATGGAACAAACTCTCGGAGAGCTCTGCATGTTGTCCACAGCTCAGGGCAGCAAGCTCCACGAGTTAGGAGTTATTTCAGTTTTTCAGCAGGATTAGTGTAGTTGCATAGCAACAGCAGGAGACGTGAACACTTCTTTCCAACATGCATATGTCTGCTACTCCAAGGTAACATAAAAAAGAGGAGTGCCTGGCAGACATACACAGGCTTCACGCTCCTCGTTCTCAGCAGAGTAGAAAGTGGCAAATCAGCTCAGGGGCTGGATGGAAATGTTAGCTGTTGAAACAAGCTGTTTTTCCCTCAGTAACTGTCTTTAAAAGATAAAAGGCTATTTTTTACATTTGTTATTTTTGCGATTATACTTGACATCTGCTTTTCAGCTTGTGTGTATACAGTAATATTGTCTTCAGGACTTTTAGCGGCCAATGCAGGATTTTTGCATTTAAAGTATCAGTGAATTCATCAGTTACGTAGAACAGAGAGAATTCATCAGCAGCAATTTAGAAAAGTGATAGTATTTAAGCTGCAGCTTCTCCAATGTGACCATGTGCTGCCTTTAAAAAAAAAAAATCAGATTTCATAGCAATCTCACACCTTTAGGTTTTGAATTGTACATCAGACCAAACTTGACATTTAAGGACGCCACTTGGACTTTGGGAAATTGGCAATTTTTTTTCACTATTTTCTTATATTTCACACTCTGAACCCCAAGCAATTTCTAATTTGTTTCTGTCACATTTTTACTCACTGTGGGTTCATTTTTCACTGCAATTATAAATCCTGCACCTCTATGGAAACATAACAGTCATAGCAAGAAGTAGAGAGAACTGAAAAATGTGTTCTTTAACAAAGTAGTAATGCCATAAATCATATGTATGTGTATTTCACAAAAATATACATTTTTTAAAAATTACAAGTGCCCACGGATGTTACCACCATTAGGAAAAAGTGACACTGAATACTGTAGATATTTTACCAACATTTTAAAATTTATTCCTTACTTCTCTCTGCTCTGTGTAAAAACAGTCTGTAGTTCAACAGAATTCAGTGGAAAAGTCACTGAACTTCCTTCAAGTAACTGTTGCTCACAGCTGAGTCAATAAGGTCTTTATGGTTGCATTGAGAAGTGTTGAAATTTTTTTTTTTTTTTTTTTGCTGCATTTTTATAATGGACTGACATATTGACATTTTGATGAAGTATGATGTTAAGCTTAAATTTGGTCAGTTTTCCAGCAGAATTATAAGTTGCAGATGAGTAGTTTAATGACCGTGGGAAAGCTGAAAATTTGACGATTCTTTCTGTTTTTATAATTTCTGGCTCTGATAAATTTTGACAATATTTTAAAGATAGCATACCTTTCAGATTTTAATGTTTCAGAGGGTTCCAGTCAGTCTTCTTTTAACCATTTAGACTGAATGCATTTTAAGAATACAGAGCTGAACAGGCCAATTATTAGTTGGAAAAACAACATATAATTGATTATTAGTTGCTACTTTGAACTGAAAAAGGCTGAGAGTTGTTTTTCTCAGCTGATAAGTCGCACCGTGTCTCTGTTTCAGGCCCGATGAGTTTAAGTTCGGCTGCACCTCCCTGCGAGTTCCTCCTGAGCTCCTCTACCAGCTCCGCAACGACATCACCGTGTCACCCAACGGCATCGCCTTCGTCAAGGTACGACACCCACTCACCTTCCACTCTTACCAGATTACACCAGCACTCGGTGTCATCCTGAAAAAAACTAATAATAAAAAAAACACACTGTTGCGTTATGGATCATCTCTCTGAGTCGTCCAGCAGCGCAGCTTCATTAATGTTCATTAACTGCTGCGATGGCCAAGCACTTCTAATGCACATCATGATCTCCATCCCTCCGTTCATTCACTGATTGCTTCACTCTGTCAGGCTGTCGTCCTGTAGACTGATTACATAACAAACCCTCACACGGCTGCAGCTCAGTCATGTGTCATGAGGTTAATAAAAGACTAAAACTCAACTGACAGTGTTCAACATGTCAATGATGCAGTAACACGATAATCTACACCATAGTTATTTTACCAACTTTTTACAGTATGTATAATATTTGAACACCTTAACATAGAGGATTTCACTTTGTTATATGTGATGTTTACATATAACAAGACAAATAATAAATTGATATAGATTAAATATTCTGTATGTCTTGTACATGTACTCTCCGTCCAAAGCTGTGTTCAGTCCACCTGCATTTCCCATTTTCATCCTCAAATCAGCAGTTGGAATAGAAGTTAAAAGAAACAACTTGTTGGACTTGGAAAATAACTTGTTTTAAGCTTTAGTAGCTTTAGTAGCTCTGTGACCCTTGCACTGTGTCTTACTGATCAAAATGGGACAGGATTTGTCCTGCATTTTTGTGCCCATCCGAGTCCAACGAATGACACTGAACTGTGTCTTCACATGGTTGGAACAACATGAAAAATAATAAAACCAAAACAGTTTAACAAAAACATAGCAAGAAAGTATCAAACTAGGGTTAAGGGAAGAGAAAGATGCCCATGTGACTCAACAGTATTGTCTGGTTATGGATATTTTTCCGCCCGTAACAAGAAAAATGCTGTCCAAATACTGAGATGAATGGCACACGAGTGGATCTGTCCTGTTAGTGGGAATTAGTAGCCTACAAGGTAAACCGTGTATTACCTGTACACTGTTCTGTTACCCATTATGGACCGTCTGACCTAAAGCAACAACATCTGAGCACCGTGTGATTGAACGCAGCTTTGAATTTAGGGGTTTACAGACCTGCCTTGTGCGTCATTTTAAAAAAATGTTACCGACAGCAATATGTAGATATTGGTACCTGCCAAAACAGGATTTCACATAAACAGGTTTATTGAAATGTAGTGTTATGTTAAAAACCACAATGCCTTTGTTTGTGGATTTGAATAATACTTGAAATCACAGCAAAGGTTTGTCCTGACTGACCAGCAGGCCAGTGTCTGTTAGAAAGTGTTAAACTAATACACTATCTTCGTACATATGACACAAAAAGTAAACATTTAATATGTCACCATCTTATAGTAGATGGAAATGAAACAATACTTTGAGTGAGGGTTTGTGGCATATAAAGATTGGGATCCTGATCGATCACAGCAACTTTGAAGTTAACATTACAAGGATCAAGGATATTTATTGTCATTGCATTTCTACAACAAACTGGCACAGACCTGTGGCCAGTTTGCTTACATCTGTGGTCGCACAAAAAATGTTAAAAAGAAAAAATATCCCCACTTTGCTGACCAGAAGTCAATACATCCCATATAAGTCCTTGTCACGGTGCTCCTTTACAAGCTGAACTCCCATAATGCTTTCTGCTGGCAGTTTGTGTTTGTTAGTTGTTTTCTAGTGAGCACATGTAGAGCCAAAGTATCCAGCTGGGTTATGTTGTCAACAGGAGCACAAACTACAGCCTCCAAAGTGGCTACATAGTTTAATAATTACAAGACAATTTCAACAAAAACTGAACACTATATGATCCTTGGAGGACGACTATTGTACTTGACCGCATCAGCTCATTTAAGAGAGCAAATGTTTTCGACAGAAAGACCGTTTTTGACGTACCTGCGTGTTGTTTGTTTTCAGTCGTCGGTGCGTAAAGGCGTCCTGCCCAGCATGCTGGAGGAAATCCTCAGCACGAGGATCATGGTCAAGCAGTCAATGAAAACCTACAAGCAGGACAAAGCCCTGATGAAACTGCTGGACGCCCGACAGCTCGGACTCAAGCTCATCGCCAACGTCACCTTCGGCTACACCGCCGCCAACTACTCTGGACGGATGCCCAGCGTGGAGGTAAGCTCATGAACAGTTACTATCAGCTGTCTGCACTGCGAGCTTTCAGTCTGCCAAAACTAAAGGCATCTTTTAAACCTCAGTGGAAAACATTAAGATAGAATGTGGAAAAGACCATATTTGAAGCCATCTGTTGGTCTTTGGGAGAAGCAGGATGGATGAAACATCATATATTTAGTGTTGTTGTCAATCTTAGATGATCTGGACTGAACTAAACTGGAAAAAATGCTAAATTAATCTATGTAAAACTTTTTTTTTTCCCAAATTCACTGCACCGATCTCCTTCAAATTTCCAGGTCGGGGACAGTATCGTCCACAAAGCCAGAGAGACCCTGGAAAGAGCCATCAAGCTGGTTAATGACACTAAGAAATGGGGAGCACGTGTCGTGTACGGAGACACCGACAGGTGAGCAATGATAACACTTTTCTCTGCATCAGACTCTGAATCTGTCAGTGTTCTGTTGTCAGAGCAGCAGCAGCTCAGGCAGGTTTACAAGTGATATAGACTTAGAACTCCTGTCAGCCTAAAGCCACAACTGGCACACATTCCTAATTTCAATTCACTGTCTCTCACTTTGCGCTAACACAGCTGGCAGCTTTGGCGATGTGTTGCCTTATTCTGATGATGTGTGAGTCTCTGATTGCACCTGAGCTGTGTTCTCATGAACATTTGCAACAATCAGTTTACAATTCATGAGGTTCTGACAGCCAGCTCTGAGGCGTTAATTATTCTCAGTATCAGAGGTGCCGCAGTGTCTGTATTTGGCAGGTAACGATTCGGAGAGTTTCTGTTCCTGCAGTGTCTCAGTAATAAGAGCTGTGAAGTTTTAAACTGCAGGAATAAACTTTTTGTCTCTTTTGCACTTAGCTAACAAAAGTAAATGACTTCAGCAGGGAAACTATCATCAGAAGAATGCGTCTCAGTGGGAAATGCGTCCACACATTTGACACGTGTTAGGTCTTACTCTCAGGCTTCACTTTTCTACATAGGATACATTCTGGCACTAAGCTGAAAGAAACAGACTTGAAGCTTTAAAAGAACTTCAGATCACTAAAACCTGGTGTATACACCCTTGCAAGTGCACTCACAGACAATAGTACAGTTGCCGTGCAGACACAAATTTTGGATTTGGATGATAAAATTTACATCACACAGTCTTTAACAAGAGTGACTATACCTGAAAATGTAAAACAGAAATATGAGGGATGAATTAGGATGCTCTTCTCTGTTTATGTGGAATCAACTGAGATTGATCAGTTTGTCTCCTGCAGTTATGTTTGCTGTTTTTTTCTATTTTTAATCTTTCACTGTCTGTCACTTTTATTTCAAATTAAGGTCCATATCTTACAGCATTCTCAATTATTGTTTTCCAGACTCTGTTTCGGGATTATCTTTCAGCTTCCTTCTAACTTAGCTGCTAGCCGTTAGCTTAGCCTTAGCCACTGTGAGAGTCGCTAATTTGCAGGTTTGTGGCAACAACTTGTGTTTCTTGTTCAGTTTTTTTGAGTCTCTGCTTAAGAAATGTTTCTGAGACCACAGAGCGATGACAGACAGAGGAGACTGCATCAGAACTGAAGTACCACATTTATTTTTACCAATAATTGGTCAATAAAAATATCGATACCGTCAATTGAAAAAAATTCCAAATATCGCCTGATAATCCATCTATCCCAGAATGAAATAGTCACTGCAAGACTTTGAAGGTGTTTGATTTGTACATGCAACTAAAAGAAACGTCAGCAACAGAAGGTGACACAGTAGGAAATTTGAAGATCTCCAGAAGTCCTTGTGCTGTTCGACACACCTCAGGAATAATCACACTAACACGTACTCTGTAACCAGCTGCTAAATCCTGTAAAAGGAGCAAAGTGACAACATCCACAGGAGGTTGTCTGTGTTTGATATGAGGGCCAACACGACTGTGTGCATAACAGACCGTGTCCTTTCTACTGTATATATTGTAATATGAATGGAATCATGTGGATATCCAGCATCTGCATTCAGAATGTGTATTGGTAAAGTGTACAGGTATGCGGAAACAATGAATTGGGTGTTGCATGCTAGTGAAATCCTTCCACAGTGTGTAGATTAGGAATAGAAGCATGTGTGTCATTACATGCATAAGACAGAAAACACAGGTGAAACTCCCCTGACTGCACACAGATGTGGGAGCTTGGGGTAAACCATAAATTCTGGAATGTCCTGTGGTGATAACGCATGTTTGAGAAGTTCTTGATGACATTTCTGATCCTGCAGTGGAACCAAAATGGGAACTTGTACCTCTAACCACAAAACAATGCCAGAGTTAATAACCTGCTGAACAGTCGTCTGAAATGTTAGAAGTTTGCTTGCTTTCTGACAAACTAAACCACTGACAAATCAGCCGTGTTTACTTCCAATTTCCAACTAAAGTGACATTAAGTAGTGATTGTTGGATCAGACTTTGTAATGAGCTTTTGTGTGTGTGTGTGTTTGTGTGTTTGTCAGCATGTTTGTGTTGCTGAAGGGAGCCACCAAAGAGCAGGCCTTCAAGATCGGCAACGAAATCGCTGAGGCGGTGACTGCAACCAACCCCAAACCGGTCAAGCTCAAGTTTGAGAAGGTAGAGCTTCATCAGGCATTCACACACACCTGCACACACAAAAACATGCACAAATGCACACTCACACAGGCCTCTCTCTATTGTCTGTGCAATTTGGATTTGTGTTCCTTCAGTGCCAATTTTGTCTCCATGTGCACTTGTAGACACATTTAGAGGTAATTATCGATTTCTGCGTCTTTGTGTGTGCGTCTCTGTGTGTTGTGTGTTTCCCAGGTGTACCTGCCCTGCGTGCTGCAAACAAAGAAGCGCTACGTGGGCTACATGTATGAGAGCCTTGACCAAAAGGAGCCCGTGTTTGACGCCAAAGGGATCGAGACGGTGCGCCGCGACGGCTGCCCCGCTGTTTCCAAGGTAACAGGCAAACCATCCTCGCCTCCTCCTCTCAGTTCCAGCGAGCTCTACACCAATCACGGCCACGCCAGACTTGTTCCCGCTCTCGTTTACTCAGACCGTTTCACATGTCAATCAGGGAAAAGGTCCACGACTGCTCAGGGACATGGCGGGGTTTTGAATAGATGCTGTGCACGCTGCAATTTAGGCTGAGTCACACACAGCCAGTTCCCCTAATTACAGTTAAATATCACGGCATGAAATGGCAAGTTCCTTTTTTTTTAATATTGCAAATGGATCCTGCTTTATTTTACCCACTTGACCCCTCTGCCTTTCCATTATCTTCACTCTCTCCTCTTGTTTTTCATGTGTCTATTCGCTCGTCAGATTCTGGAGCGTTCCATTAAGCTGCTGTTTGAGACGCGGGACATCAGCCAGGTGAAGCAGTTTGTGCAGCGTCAGTGTGTGAAGGTTCTGGATGGCCGGGCCAGCATGCAGGACCTGACGTTTGCCAAAGAGTACCGAGGCAGCGGCTCGTATCGACCCGGTGCCTGTGTCCCGGCGCTGGAGCTCACCAGGTGTGTTTGCAGAAAAAAAACACCACCGCGACAACATGGAAGAAGTGAACCATTGGATGAACAGTGTGTTGACTGTGTGCGTCTGTATGTCCGTGTGTGTGTGTGTGTGTTTGTGTGCGCAGCAGTAAGGAGGATGGCGAGAAAGCGCTCACTGTCAGCTACAGTTACAGTACTCAGTGTGAATCCAATTACTCCTTCCCCACTGTGTTCATTGTCTGCCTGCACCAGCCTGTTGTACAGTACCTGAGTTTGTTGCTAGGCAACCCAGCTCTTAATGGGTGAAAAAAATCAGATTTCAGAGGCATGGGTAAGAGGAAATAATCACCGTCATTCATGAGGACGACTGTCTCATGCTTAAAAGAGCAACAACACAAAGAAACAGAGATTCCTGGTGGTTCTGGGTTTATTATGAGACGTTAATTATTTGAGGGATTTACAGCAAAATGTTGGGTGTCACAGTATACAAACAGTCCTGATTAGGGTTTCTGTGTTTTGGTTCGTTTCAGGCGTATGATGTCACACGACCGCCGGCTGGAACCCCGTGTAGGTGAGCGGGTTCCCTACGTGATCGTGTACGGGACGCCCGGCGTGCCGCTCATCCAGCTGGTGCGTCGGCCCATGGAGGTGCTGCAGGACGCCGGGCTGCGCCTCAACGCCACCTACTACATCACCAAGCAGATCCTGCCGCCTCTGGCCCGAATGTTCCAGCTGATCGGAGTGGACGTGTTCAGCTGGTACCAGGAGCTGCCCAGGGTGAGGCGGAGGGGATTTTTATCTCCACAATGCAAATCAATGCAGATAATAATTCGATTATTATATCATCCACATGAAAACCTTCTCAGTAAAAGCAACAAGAAAGTAAAGGGAGCTTAAAAAAGACACAATCAGCTTGATGCTGAGTTTGGAGGATTAATTACTGATTAGTTACCGTCTATGTTTGACTGATGAGGGACTGAGCAGCTCACTGCTGGAAGTCTGACAGGTAGAAGTCACCCCTTGCTTCCATTTTTGTAAAGACAAAACCAGACCGTCTGGGTTTTTTTATTCAGCATTTTGGTGGAGAGAGAACAAAGGATGAACAGAGATCTCTGCTGCTTCCTGCTGAGGATCGAATGAGACTCATCAAACTGCAGAGCTGCTGCTTCAGTCTGTCAATACTGAAGTCAGCATCTGTCTGACGGAGCACAGATGCCATCTGCTGGCCAAACTGTTCATCTAAATCATGAACATACAATGAATGTTTCCTCTTTCATTTTATTTCATGGCCTTTGTGAGATATGAAGACTTAAAGAAAAGATGCCACAGTGTTGTTTAGTTTATATTTGTGAAGTTGGATCTTAAAATGCTGCATCAAACCTGAAAAGGCTCAGTGTGATGGGGATGAACAAAAATGCTTCATCATCCACTTTGTTAGTCTGATCCGTGCAGACTTTCCTATATGTGCTACATTTACAGTTGAACTTCACGTCTCTGTGCATCAGCTGTGGTAGTTGAAGTACATTTCTTCCTCTCTGCAGATCCAGAAGGCGTCCTGCTCCTCGGTGGTGGGTGGAGAGGAGGTGGGGAGGAAGGGAACTATCTCCCAGTACTTCACCACACTTCACTGCCCCGTGTGCGACGAACTGACCCAGCTGGGCGTCTGTTCAAGATGTCGGGCCGAACCTCAGCGAGTCGCCGTCACACTCTACCAGGACATGAGGCAGTGGGAGAGTCAGCAAGACCAGCTGCTGAAGGTGAGAGGGGAGGAGTTAGAACGATAGTGTCAGACTTGGGTGTGCTTGACTATGAAGAGGAATCTGAAAAATCTTTATCTACAAATATGCAAATGTTAGTCCTTCCTCAGTTTGTGTGTAGCACTAATGGTGACTGAAGCTGATTGTGGTGTCTCAGATCCTGCAGGAACATCCAGGAGTTTAACTGAGATTTAAGCTGAGCGCATGATAAACAAGAACATAATAAAGATGAGTGGAGGTGTCAGTTTTCACATTTTGTGCCACTCAGTCACATCTGAGTAAGAATGTCCCTAGTTTGATTGTGGCTGAACTGAACTTGTGCAGAGTTCTGAACTTTCATCTACTCTGTGCTCACTTTAAATCTCAGTTTAACAAGTGTGTGGCTGCTTTTTGATATTACTCAAAATTATGATTACTGTTAAAATGTGAACCATCCGGACTGAATGTGGGGCTACTTTTTCTTCTTAACTGACTCAGTCGAGATCTCCCATCATGCACTTGAACACTTTTATCACCAGGTGTGTCTCCCTCTCCTCCAGCCTCCTCCTCCTCTCTCCTCACTGGGTTTTTAACATAATCAGATGTAGATTGGTTTGTCACTGGATCACGGTAACAGTGAAATTGACTGTTTACGCGTCAAGCATGGAGAGACACAGACAATGTGGAAGAAATACTTTCCCATAGAATTCCAGGAAAAATGCCAATAAAATTCCAGGGGGGAAAAAGGGAAATTCACACAAAATTGCGGTGAAATTCCCATAGAATTGCTGGAAAAATCCCACAAAATAACAGGAAAATTCCCCAAAATTGCATTGAAATTCCCCTAAAATTGCCATAAAAGTCCCACAGAATCCTAGGAAAACTGACATAAAATTCCCACAAAATTGTAGGAAAATTGCAATAAAATTCACAGAAAAGTCCCACGAAATTGCAGGAAGTTTCCTGTAGAGTTTCAGGAAAATTTTCACAAAATTCCTGGAAAATTTCAATAAAATTCAGACAAGAATTCAGAAAAAAATTGTGTAAAATTCCTAAAAAAAAATTTCAGGACAGTTTCTGTAAAATGTCTGGAAAATTCCCATAAAATTGCAGGATTATTCCCATGAAATTCCAGGTAATTTTCCATATAATTGCCACAAAATCACAGAAAATTTCCATGCAATTTCAGGAAAATTTACATAAAATTTCTGGAAAACTGACATAATATTCCAGGAAAATTTTTAGTGTTTATTACATGTACATCTATGAAGAATTTAAATGGGGGAAAATCTGTTAAATTTCTGGACATGCAAGTCCCGAATGTGTTGTGGAGATATAGTGCATGTGATTGTAGCTGTGTTTTCTCTTGCCAGCATCTGATGCTAGATGATTGAAATCACTGTCATGACTTTACACCTCTGTACCACAAAACCCACCCAGTGTGTAAAAAAGGTGTTATCTTTTAAAACTACGGCATGGTTCAGCATTTGAAATACTTTTGTTGGGTTAAACTTTCCTGTTCACTTCTTGAGCTCTTTCAGTTCTTCCTTCTGGTAGCATTTATTGTTCTTCATGTGACCAGATTTTCTACTTTAAATGGTCCTTGAACTAATCGTGTGTGACATGCTGTCTTATCAGAAAATTCTACCAAATCTAAATAAACCGTTTGTTGCAGATCTAAAAAAAAACAAAAAACAGATTCTGTGCTCCTCAGTGCAAATGTGAAGTCATTAGTATCTCAGCTGCGACCAACATTTACTTAACAAAAAAATTCAAGGACTTTTTAGCTGAACTGCTGTTTTTTTTTTTTTATAGAGAGCAGATAGAAGACAAATTCAAGCTACCTTTAGTATGTAGAGCTCATTTTCACAGCATCAGTAGCACCTGGCAGAAATGTTCAAAGAAATTCAACTTTGGTTTATTCTTATTTTATGATTTTATGGCATTGTAACTGTGTCCTACTGCACAGAATGCATTTTTGAGGTCTCTCTACCTCTAGCCGTTGTTGTGTGGTTTCCATAGAGACGCAGGACTTTATATTGAAGGGAAAAATGAGCTCACAGTGAGTAAAAACTAAACTAAAAGTCCAGAAACAGTTTGGAGTTCAGAGGGTTGATGTGGATGTTTTTTTTTTTTTTTTTTTGACAAATGTGACAGAAATTTTACCAAAAAATAGAAATCAGTGTTGAGTTTTCACTGAGAGACACCTCGCATATAAAACCATAAATAATGATTTTATCTCCTGTTGTTCAATAACTAACAGTTTGTGTGAGAGCTGCGACATTTTAATCCTCTGTCTTTTAACCGGAGGTTTGAGCAGCAGCTGAAGCTCGGCTGTTGTTTGTGTGTCGAAGGCCTCTCAGGGAGATAAAACCACCGTCTGTCCTGCACGTCAAACATTTCCTCAACTCTTCACAATACATTTTACTGTATCTTTGTTCTTATCAACCTTTGGCCGGCAGTTTATCGTAACAGTCATACAGATAAGACACAAAACAGTGATTTCAGTCCAAGCTGAAGGGGCAGGAAAGGTAACAGATAAAACCTGTCACATGCAGCAGACACAACTGGTTTCTACTTGACGCTGCAGATAAGAAGAAGCTATCTGGCTTCCATTACAGGTGTTTATTTTACTACCATTTAAATAGTGAGTATTTATGCAAATGATATAATTTATATTGTAGTACAAAAATAACCATCTTAATCTAACTATTCAGTTTAACAGTGATACATATTTGTTGACTGCCGATATTCTGAAAGGTTTTACAGAAATGTTTTTTACCTTAAAACATGGTTCAAGTGGTTCTTTTCTTCTGGCTGTTTACAGGATTTCCTGATTCATGGCATGACAAGAAGACAGATGCAAAATCCTAAATTATGTTTAGATGCATAATGCCTCATTCACATACGTAAATAAACAACTTGGAATTCAAAAAGTTATTTCATGTAAATAATAACATGGGAGCATATCACATCGATGTGTATTTTGGTAAAATTTTCAACTGGTTTTCATTAAAACTATAAGGAATTTTGCTATTAAACCCATTAGAATAAGTTGTTCTAGCACTCTAAGCCAGAAGTTTTCTCTTTAGTAGCACTTGCATACATATCTTTTGATTTCCAGAAATGTGAAATTTGAAGCTGACTTTATTTAGTGTTCAGATTTCTCATATTTAATTAGACAATGCCTCATTTGCAGTTATACGTAAAATATCAGAAAACCTGTAATACTAAAGGGTATTGTTTTCATGTAAGTGATCATTTGGGGAGTTTTCATGCATATTTAGTTCTCTACTTCTAGTCATGGTTGTGTGGTTTCCATAGAGACGCAGGACTTTATATTGAAGAGAAAAATGAACCCACAGTGCATAAAAACCAGAAGTGCAGAAACGGTTTGGAGTTCAGACGGTCAGTATGGATGTTTTATGACAAATGTGACAGAAAATAGAAGTCGATGTGTTTTCACTGAGCGACGCCTCACATATAAAACCAACCATGAAGAATAATTTTATCTCCTGCTGTTCGATAAGTTTGTTTGAGAGCTGCGACATTTTATGTGAGTCATGTTAGTTTAAGTTTTACCCCGTAGTGTCTCCCTACAGAGAACATGAATGCAGCTTAATCGGTAATATCTGCGTTTGTGTGCAGATCTGCAGGAACTGCAGCGGCTGTGCTGAGCGTCAGGTTCCCTGTGTGTCTCTGGACTGTCCCGTCCTCTACAAACTGTCCCGGGTCAACCGTCAGCTCTCCAAGGCCCCCTACCTCCGACAGCTGCTGGAGCAGTTCTGATCTCAAACCTGGAGCTTCTGGCTGATTTGGTGCTAATTGCTGTCCCCCTTTCCTCCCCTTCCCCCTCCCCCCCATCTCCCATCTCAGTGTTTGATCGTCCATTCAGTTGTAATAGTTTAAATGGTGCTTTGATTGGGTTTTACATTCTGTCTTGTAACTGTTATTTGTTATACAAGTATCTCTCTGCGTGTGCAGACTGTGGGCTTTCAGCCTCCTGTGGGGAGGCGTTGTGTGTTTCGTCGTCACGCTTGTTTGCTGCTACGAGCCGAGTGAAGCTGATATCGCCGATGACACAGGCTGCCTGTAACCCAACAGTCCCATCCAGGACGATTTGTTGTGTCTCGTTTGCGCTGTAGCGGTTTAAAGTCACCGGTTTTTAAGGAGCTCCTTACAAATCCCCAAACAAAGTACATTCAAACCACTAATTGACTTTTCTTCATTTTTATATTGACTGCAGTCTTCTGTATATAGTTCCTGTACAGCTCCATCTATAAACTCACTGTGCATTAGCATTAAAAAAACTAAAGCTCCGGCCATGAATGCAATCAAATCTGTTTTATGCATTCTATAAAGGGTGCCATTTTTCATGTTTCTTTAACCTTGATTGTATTGATGTCCAGTTTGGCAGATTTGACACTTCATACTCTACAGAAATGGGAACTGGAAATTATTCAGTTTTTTAAAAAATCTGGGACTGTTGCAATACTGTATTTTGGTAATTTATGTCATGAAGAGTCTATTATTTCCTTTTGCATATATGGTTTTGTGTACAATTCCGATTTACTGTCTTCAAACTACATCAAGGTCTGATCTTCAATTCCCCAAACAGCCGTACACAGGATCTGTGTATTTGTATAAATGTAAAAAAATGATAATAATGAAGGAGGTGTTTTTTTTGTTTGTTTTTAATGGACATTGCTGTGGGTGGAGGTTTGAGATTGATATAATAAAAAAATCAATGTATTAAAATGCCTTCTTTCTTTCAGTTATTGGCATTTTTACAAAATAATATAAGACGAATCACAGTGACGACGTGTGATTGGGAGAACCACAAGTCACGATACATGACAGAAACAAAGAACGAAAAAAAATCGGATCTTTACGAAAGTGCGACAAAAAACCCTGCCAACTATCTTCTCATCGCTGCTGTTACATAACTGCAGTAGTGCAAAATTAAATGACATTTAAAGATCAGTCTGGCAGGTGATGACGAGGGTGAAGGTCCCTGGTTCAACTCTGCTCATGTGTCCTCATGCAAGGCACTGAATCCTCTCAGCCCTCAAACTTCTGTTTTGTTGCCTCTTCTATCTCGCCGAGGAGCGACGGAGGATCACACGGAATCAACATGACAGTTTAAAACAGTAAAATCTGATCATCATCCAGCAGGAGTCCAAAAGCTTTAAAAGATGCCCGAGACTTTTTACGCAAACTGAGTTGACATATTGTGAAGCTGCATTCTGTAGCCAGCGTTGCATTCACTGCACAGTAAATCCAAGAACTGTACATAAATGTTGGAGTTTCAACAAATGTTCCAGTGTTGAGTGTGAGATTGGCAGCACTTCAGAGTCACAGATGTAGTATTCAGTCTCTTTTCTCTCTGTCCAAAGACAGCAGCAGTTTGTCACTCGGGGATTCTCCCTCCAGAGAGATGGCGTCTGAAAACGACGCTCCGGCTGTCGGCTCCGTCCCCTGACTGTTGGAGATGGCAGCAGCAACATCAGGAGGAGAGGACGCCTTGTTGGGCGAGTTAACAAGACTCGATGTGTCGTCCATTTCAATTACCTCAAAGTCAGCGTCGTTCCACTGATCGGCCTCGTTCTCCTGCTCCTCTTCCTCCTCTTCTTCGATGGGCACCGAGTCCAGCAGCGCCTGACGGTACTCGCTGTCATCCAAGTCCGGTTGGCCCCTGGCTCTGGGCTTCCTGCTCTGGCTGCCGGGTGACGACGCCAGCTTGTACATGACGGGGAAGAGGATGGAGGTGAAGGTGGCGGTGACCAGTGACAGGTACATCAGCAGCGGCTGGTCGTGGAACTTCCCCAGCAGGAGGCCTACAAGTGCCGGCAGCACCATCTCGCCCAGCGCCGCGCCCACCACGAAGATCGCCGCCGTGTGACCCGTCACCGTGGTGTACTGCTCCACCCAGGAGATGCCGCTGGGGAAGGTGGTGGCCATGGACGCCCCGTAGAGGGCGGAGCACAGCCACAGCGCCGCCTGCTCCTTACTGAAGAGGCAGAGCAGCAGGGAGGAGATGGTGGAGCCGAACAGGCTGAGCAGGATCATGGTTCCTGGGTACATGCAGGCCGCAAAGAAGATGGCCAAACCTCGACAGGCGGCGAACGACCCCCAGAACAGTGAGTTCAGCCCGGCCGCCTGCGGCTCCTTCATCTTAACGTAGTCCTTGGCGTAGGTGAAGATGAAGGAGCCGTACGCTACCTCTGCACCTACGTAGGCAAAGAAGAAAAAGAAGAGCAGGGCAATGAGGGCGATGTGGTGTTTGGCCGTCAGCGGCTTGGTTGACGCTGCGCGGGCTTTATCACGAGACGTGCTGCTGCGAGAGTAGAGGATGAAGAAGAGGAAGGACATGAGGAAGATGAAGCAGCCGATCACGATGTAGGCCCACATGGATTTGAGGGTGCTGCTCTTGCTGTGGATGTAGCGGATCGTCGTGTGAGTATCGAGGGCTTTGGTGACCTGCGTGGTGGTGGCAGGCGTGGCATCGGTCGGTGAGACTCCGACGCTGCTGCTGTTCCCGTCGGTTCCAAACACCAGCTTGGCGATAATGGGAGACATGAAGGCTCCGGCTGCAAAGCTGAAGTGCAGAGCCTGCATGTGGGGACCCGCCTGCTCACCCCATGTGTTCAGTATGAGCACGTTTCCACCTGACAGACAGAAAAACACTCATTACAGACTCTTACAATAAAATGAACTGCCCACTGAAAGGTGAATATCTGGACACAGTGCAAAATGTGACAAAGAGAAATCTTCAATGGGTTTCAAAAAGTTTTTTTTTTTTTTTTTTTTTTTTTTAAAAAAGGAGAACTCAGCAGGTATGATATTTTCTTTTGAAAACAGTAATTTCATCTCAAATCATCAGATTTTTTAAGAACAGTTTCTATGACCTTTTCTGATTCACCTGAAATATTTACAGCATGTAATATGGATATTTATCAAGATATCGGTTATATTTAAGCTTGATATATAAAAAACCTTCCAAGGTATATATATTTGTAAATTGCCAGTTGAATCATTTTTAGCAATTGAAGAAATTTGCGGCTGTTTGAATGACATTTTCTACGAAACTACTAAAGATTGAAGCCTGAAATTTCCATTATTTCTCATGTCTCATAACTTTCCCTGTTTTCTTCCCTCTGCATTCTGCTGAACTGCTTGTCCACCGGCAACCGAGACTGAGGAAAAGAAAGCTGAATGAAAGTTTTTATGGTATGTCAACAGTTTCTTTTACATGTGTAGCTGATGGTCATTTATTAACACAAAGTGCACTGATTAGATAAACCATCAAGGTTAAAGATCTAATGCAGAGGACCTGCTGGCAGATTGCCGGCAAGAGTAAACACAACATGGGCAAAATTCTGATTACACAAGGCTGAAAATCCAGAACTCTGTAGTTAATAGACAAGCTATCACAGACCAACCAACGCAGGAGTTTTCAGTGACTAGATCTCATTACGTAAGGGTTTATCGAGGGAACTCAGCTCCATTTAGTGTAACGGAGCTTTTCAATGACACACATTTTGACCAGTCCACAGCTTTAGAAGCGCAGCAGAAGCACATTTCTTTAACAAGGGCCAGTAATATCTGCTGTTTTCCCTGCTATGACCTGCACAAATGTCTGTTCTGAAAAAGGTCCATTAGATATCATAAAGGAGGATGTCCTGTCCTGACAGGTAAACCACAGCTGTAGCATAGAAGGGTAATAAAGTTATTCACTAAACAAAACTCTAATTATCCATAATACATGCAAAGACCTGTGAAACTGTACTGTGTATGAGGTTATGAATAATTAACATCTTAGATTAATCCTGAATTCTGGACACTATTTGCTCGTGTGTTTTGTCTTCAGACATGCACTGACTTTAGGGGCAATGATAAAAATTATTTATTTGTTGTGGCAAAGACTGAAATAGCATCTGATAACATCATTCTTGCAATGCAGAAATTTAAAAGAGAAAATGTCAGTTTGATTTGTAGCGCCTTTAGGAAAACTCCTATTTAATGTCAGTTAGAGAAAAGCCTTTGTTTATCCTGTCAACATAAAAACTAATGCCAAACCTGTCCTCCTTTCTAAACTTGTATGTCTGGGTTATTCCATCTCAAATCATCAGGGGCTTTCTGCTCATAAGCTATGACTATTTTTAGATTGATAAACCAGGATTTGAGATAATTTTTTAGTAAAAACAGCCCGTCGACTCACTTTCGGCACATTTTTTTGCACACTGAAATTTGAGGCTATGTTTGAATGACAGTATCTCAGAAACTACTGAAGATAAGCCTGAAAGTTTCACTATACTGGTCTAAAATTATACGTAAGTTGAAACACTAAAAAATAATTGAGGCCGTCAATAAAAGTCCCATCTTTGAGCTCACATTAACAAAAAAAAAAAAGAAAAGATAATTCAGAAGTGGACTAGGGACATTTTCTGAACCATACATAGCTGCATGTCACAATAATACACAACACAAAAAACATACAATAATTTTAAATGGAAAATAGATAATTAAAAAGGTGATTGAGCAGGTGGAAGTTGTGATCACAGAATGTAAAATATTCAAAATAGTTCACCAAATCTACCTAAGAAACTATATATATTTTAATAAGGGCATATTTGACATTTTAGAGAGGATGCACAGCTGTAATGTTAAACATGCCTGTGTTACCAATCATCTTCAGTAACTCAGCTAATACTCAGACAGCTAATTAAAACTGGGCTCCACACTGAAAACATGATATTTTGTGACCAGTTTTGAAGACGGTGCTGCTAAATATCATTATTAGGATCTATTGTGACTTTCAAATACGCAAATTACAAGAAAGAGTGAGAATTAGTTTGTGTGTTGCCGCTGTATGCGAGTGAGATCGAGTAATTAGGGCTGAGAGGTAACGCAGAGACCTCATCATCATAACAATGCAGGAAGGGATGTCATCTACTTGTGTCGGTCATCTGTAAGTTCTCTCATCCTCGCTCTGCGCTTCAGTGACAATGAAACGAAATATCGATTCACTTTTCAGAAGAAAAGCTCATTCAGACCCTCCTGTGCCACTCGAGTCCTAAATTTCTGAAGATAATCTTGAGTTGAAAGAGGCAAAGTCCTCCTCTTTCTGAAAGGAATCGCTCACACAGAAAGATAACGCAAATAAAGGAATACCTTGAATTTGATGTAGTGCTTACAATGTGGGGAATTTGTGGAGAACAAGAGCTTCGTAGATTGGAGACTCGTGGTGGAAAATTACTGGAACTGTGGCTGCTCTGACATATGCAGGTGTAGTTGCAGTGCTATTCAGATTCAGAAAACTTTATTTTTCCCCTGTGCGCAATTAAAAAGCCACGTAGAGCAGGCAGTGCAACAATGATGTAGGAAATTGAGTAGGGAAAAAAAGAAATTAAAGATAAGTAACAAAAATAAAACAAATAAGGATAAATATATGTAGAACGTAAGATAATAAGAATGAAAAAAATAGAATGAAAAGAAAAAAAACACAAGCTTAGTAACAGTAATACTAGTGCAAATACGGATGAACAATGTATACAGGTGCAAATTGGCAATGAGCTCCCTGTAGGTCCACACTAAAAGTCTGTGTGTGTGTTTCTGTTGTATGTTTGAAAAGCAAACTGCACCTGTCTAATACTTCCTGTAGCATCTGACGTAACTACGGATATCTGCAGCATCATTTTACCTAGAAATTACATTTTGCCTGGTTTTACCTCCAGTTCCAGATGTCATTCTGACCAGTAACAACTTCTAGATATCTAGAGAAGATGATGCAGATATCTGGAATTGAAGGGGATTACAGATATCTTGAACTAGTCAGAATGAAACTGCAGGTATCTGAAACTGGAATTAATACTTGTTATAATTCAACTGCACATATCCACAATGTCTGTGATAAGTGCAGTTAAACTGGAGAAACCTGAATACATGAATAGTAAACTGATGCCGTTTCTACTTGGAAGAATGATGATATTGACTATCTGAAAACTATCTGAAATGACAACTGTGGATGACCTAGACTGTTCTTTTTGACTAAAATGAACTGAATTACAGATATCTGCAATGCACACCAAGCCCTTAAATGCTAAACAGAGTTGCCAGCACTGTCTGTACCTGTCCTGAGTCTGCCTTTCATACAGTCTGAGTCTGGTATCACGTGGCACTATTCAAAATACACCCATCAGTGTGATTTGCTATCTAAATACTTTGTTTAGAATAATTACTAGCTTAAACCAGTTCTGCTGTGGCAGCTGAAGCAGGAAGAGAAAGCTGTGGCTGATGGAGAAAGAGAAAGAGAACAGCAGTTAACATGTAGGATATGCATACTTGTTTTTGATTTATTTAACACAATGCGAAGCAATGAAGCTGCACAGTTGGGTTATCACAAAGTGTTTGGTAACTAAAATATGTGCAACGGAGCATGGTATACGCTATACGTTTGGCTATTATTCAAGCTACCAGTCTGCCACAAGAATATCTAAGGAAATGCTGGTGCCACTGGTGAAAAAAGTTCATCTGGAGGTTTAATTTAAGATAATCTGAATTTCGAAATAGCATAATGCTCTTTGTACTGCTGTGTGAAAGTGTAAAACATACGGGTGGGTGTGAGGCACCAAGGTAACTAAACACTACTGGTTCACAGGTGTCAACTAAATTGCTTGAACCATCTCCCTTAATGACAGATTTAGTTGCACAAATGTTAAGCTATAACTTTGTTCTCTCTGCTGTCTGCTTTATGTGTGAGAAACTCAGCTATGCTACTGAGCAAACACACAGTGGAGCAGCAGGAAGGAAGAGAAAGGAAGGAAAATGACCACTAAGAACTGGGTTTTAAATTGCTCTGCCTCATCGGCTAAAATTCAATTATCTGAATAATAAGAGCAGTCCAGACATTCACGACTATTTTTTGAGAGCGCACGAGTTAAAATTTTATGTGGCTGGATTTGTTATTGTTGTTTGTCATTAAACTGTTTTGGTTCCCCAAATAGCTCTTTGGTTAATTATTGTGGTAGGATGCTGTACTTTTCCTTCCTCACTGGCTCAGTCTGTCTCTAACATTAATTTAGCTGCTACTATATTCCAAAGATGAAGCGGTCTGTAGCTGATTATTATAAAGACAACATGAGAAGAGACGAGGAAGCTGGTCCCAACTCAGAAACATCTGGTGAGTGTGCAGGAAGACACTTCCTGACCCACTAAAGAGGAAAAAGTACTGAGCTCACGAGCTAACGCTGGCTAATGCAGTACTCTAGCTGCAAAGTAAATACATATTAACCATGATCACGGTTTTAGCTTCACAAAATTAAACGATCAACTATGAAAAGAAAGTTTAAAATGTACTCTACTAAAAAAAAGAAAAAAAAAGAAACAGGAAACAGTCAATGTAGATAAAACCACTCTGACATTACAGCACTTTATTACTCTTAATTATATTAATTATATATATCTATATAATTATATAATTAATTAATAAGTATTCTAATTATATAATTTACTCAATCTTAAGTAATTTTTTGGGCACACGTGTTATTGCTGCAGTAACTGAGTAAAGACTAAACAGCGGACTAATTAGTATCTATTGTAACCTGCAAGTGAGGCGTTTAGGGAACTTATGTAAAGCGTGGCGTCCGTTGATAAGCAAGAGTTTAGCCTAGTTTGTAGGAGTGATATCAGACAACCTCAGAGAAAACAGTGGTCACAAAATAATATAATGTCAGATAAAAATATTTCGCAAATACAGAGTCTCGAGTCATTACTTATATCAGTAAATGCAAATTGTCAACAAGTTACATGCTGGTGGCAGTTTTACTCCTGGAAAAGTTAGTCTGGAGCATGAATCACTTAATTTTCCTTCTTGTCAACCACAAACATGTTTCCCACTGATTTACAGCGTATCCCTGTTTGTCTTACCTGTATCCAGAACGCCCATCGACATCCCAATGCTGGACATGAACACGGTGAGGAGCAGCGCCTGCTTACAGAAAGGGATGGCACACATTCCAAACGCTGTGATCAGCATAGAAGAGCCTAGAAGGAGAGATAATTGGAAGAAAAACATTGTTGTAGAGCGAGTGCAAACGGTCAGAATAACTGTGATGAAGCCCCGTGGGTGTGCAGACCACGGACGCCTGCCAGCTGTCTGCAGCAGCAGCATGCAGGCGAAGCGTTACCTAGCAGGAGGTGGGGGTTAACGCAGTCAAAGAGAAGCCCTCCCAACAGCGATCCGCCGATGTAGCCCCCAGAGCGGCCCACAAAGATGTACGAGATGTTGCTGATGTCCTTCTTCACGTTTACAGCCAGATCGTGGAATGTGGGGCCAAGAACAGAGATACTCATCCCCTGGAAAAACAAGATAATGGTTACAGCAGGATGGATGGACAAAATATTACAAAGCTTCTAAGCAGTTAAAAATCATTGGTCTGGGAGTTTGGGTGCATTTAAGGTTTTATTTGGCCGTAAAAGTCTGATTTTTGAGTCTTCCCCTTTCCCTCTATCATCCTTCTTCTTTTAAATTGTAAATGTTTCACCAAAAGTGACAGCACTTACTAAATTGAGGCTGCTATCGGCAGAGAAATTAGCATTTCTGTCCCATCTGTGAAGACTTTGTCCTCAAGTGCACGCTGGAAAAATCTACAAAAAGGCTTGAAAGCACCAACACTATCTGAATTTCACTGTCAAGATTTAACACTGACGAAAATGTGTCTAAAACTTCACTGTACGTGGCAAAATATAATGTAGCCTACAGCAGCACAAAAAGTCAAGAAAATTAATTTTAATTGTGTATTATGGGTGCATTTCTTTGCCCTTACACAACTTTTAGAGAAAAAAACTGTTAGTAGAAGAGCAGCTCTTTCCCATGTGTTGTAACAGGGTGTACGTGAACCAGGGTGTTGCTGAACTAACAAAACCTGTGTGTGTTTCAGTTATTCCAGTGTAGCTGGAAACAGAAATGTTAACACTGCAGAGGTAAGCCGACACTCAGGCGCATGCAGACGGATTGCAGTAATCTGATGTGAACAGCTTGGTTGGAGAGCAAGTTTTACAGCTATGAAAATCACGCAGCTTTGACTTCATCAAACAGGATGTCTGCCTGCACGCTACAAAAGGCCTTTTGTTCACTGTTAACGATTACAAAGAAGTATGCACAACTTTTTAAAACATATCACTCATGAGCTTTTGAATGTGTTTGTGTTTGGTTGCATGGGTATGGATGCAGTTTGACTTAATTTAGTTAGTTTTTTTTTTTTTAGAGTGCAAATCCAATTAAAAGAGGTTCTTTACATAAAACTACAGTACAGTCTACAGTCTCCTGATCCTCATCAAATCAAGTTCCACTATTAGCAACTCCAAACAGAATAAATGTCTCATCTTTTTTCTATTGCTTTTAGCTGTTCGCTTATCATGCCCACTGTTAGTTTCTTTTATATCACTTGGTATTGATCCACTGCCTCATTTCACTCAGTTTTCTCTTTTGCTTTTATAGTCCTGCCTCTCTTTTAATTACTGAACATGATCCTCCTCAGCTGTTCTGTTCATATATTCACGTGTTACGCTGGTGTTCTGAGTCATCTCTCTCCCATAGTTTTGATTTTGTCCTCTCTCCGCTCTCCTCTCTGCAGGTATTTCTGGTTTTGGAGGTTTGATCTGTGGTTCCTGGTTCCACCACCCTGTCCACGCTTCAGTCCTCATGTTTGCTCCCAGAGCCTACTTCCTGCCATGAGTGATTCTTCTCTAATACTCTTGGTCAAAGAGAACGTTTGACTTTGTAGTGTTGGGTCATGTATAATTACCCTTAAGGTAGATTTGATGTAGGTTTATAACCCTGATAATTAACTTAGTCAGGTTACGTTGTATTATATATTTTACTGTAGAGTGTTAACCTTGATACATAAATTAGTCAGGTAGATTGTTGTGTACAAGACAACTGCAACAACTAGCAAGAAAAGCACTCAGAGAGCGCAGTGCTCCGCCAAGACTGTTCAGTCCTCAATTTGTGTATTCAGAAATCACGGCAACATAGAATCTGGCCATTTAATATAAATCGACCCACAAACTAAATAAGTAAATAAAAAATTACCTTGTGTGAGCACAGGCATGTGTTGTGCATGCGTACGTTATGTATAGATACCAACTTGTGTGACCAAAATATGTAGCGGGTCGAGTGAATTGATGCAGGGAACTGAAACAGCGTTCACTTGTTGTCATGGTTACGGTGACACTGTGCCGGGCGCTATATCTCGCAATGGAAAATCCTTAACAAATCCACGGCTCCAGACTATAAGCTGCATCGCTGCCAAAATCTAACAAGGTGGTCCTTGTGTCATTTCTGACCTTCACTGAAAATTTCATCCAAATCTGTTTGTCCATTTTTTAGTAATGTTGCAGACGGACAGACAGATTCACATACAAACGTACGTCGATCGTCACATAACTCCGCTGCTTTCCTTGGAGGAGCAATTAAACACCAGTTTTACTGATAATCGGTTATTCAGTTT